>NW_021940750.1:1707888-1966121 GCF_001715985.3 Manacus vitellinus
GCTCGCCGCTCTCGGGCGTGTCCCTCCAAACTTGAGTCGGTGGGCGAGCTGTGATCCTCTGGCGCAGCTGGTGTGTGGCCTGAAAGAAACCATCGCCAGGTGCAGCGGACCCGGTGTCTTGTGGGCCCGGCCGGTTGCTGCTGTGAAGGGATTTCGGCCGAGTCCCTCCGCTGCCTGCTGATGAGACTGGGCGTGCGGGGGCTTCAGTCGGCTGTGTCTAGTTTGATTTCTAGGATGCGGGTTAGGTGCCTCTGTAGCGATTTTACTCTATTACGACTACCGAAATCTGGTGCTGGCCCAGCTTAACGTGTTCCTCCCCCCACCACCCCCCGCCTTCCTTTAAAGATCCCAGTGAGAAGTTCAGCGTAGTTCAGCTTGAGGTTCAGTAGCTGAGTAGATGTTGGCTGTGAATTGCCTTTGCAGTGTGACTGTTAACAAGTCTGTTGATACGAGGATAGTGGCATGTTACAACTCAGGCATGCTGTTTCAGCCCCAGAGCATAAAAGCTCTGCAGTGTATGCTTTAGTGTAAAATGGAGCACTTGGTACCAAAAAAAAAAAGATGGGGGGGAAAATAAAACCAGACAACCAGACCTAACCATTCTGGAATCTAAGTGTTGGCTTCAGTAAACTGTAGAGCTGGTTTAGAATGAAGTGTTCCTATGTCTTGGACAAAATCTAGTCTTGTGTATGAGATGAGAGCTTAAAACTTTCCTAGCTGTGCAAGAGAGGGAGAGCGTCCTACTGCAGTGCTCTCAGAGGCAGTGGCTGGTGAGGAGAGCAGCTCTTGGAGATGTTTGAGCTGCTGTTGACAGTAGAGGATCACAGGGGTGTAACCCATCCCAATGCTAGTGAGGCCTCTTGATGTGTGACTTCTGCCAACTCCTGTGTGCTTCTATGCAAGCAAGGGTGTACAGCTGGAGAGTGCTGTCTCGAAATCTGCCATCAGTGATACTTCCTCTCCATGGAAGACTTTTTTTTTTTGTTACTTTCTCAGATACCATGGGCTTGAGAAAAATCCTCATCAAAGCCTGAGATGTGAGCTTGCTGCTCTGAAGCTTGCTCGCTACATGAGAACCATCAAGCAGAAGCCTGTGACTGGAATCCTTTTTGTGGACCACAAGGTCCAAGTGTAGAAACATGGCTGTGAAGATCTAGAGAGAGGTGTCTGGTGAGAGGAGCAGTCTCAGGAGTGTAATGCTGTATGCTGATGTCAAGATAAGCATATGACAAGCGGTAAAAATGACAAATTACTCAGATCTTACTGAATACTTCATGAGCACTAAGTGGGAAGAAAGTGTTAAGGAGGCAGAAGGTCACTGGTGGGGTGTGGTCAGTGACCTGTTCTGCAGTGTCCCTGCATGGGTGGGGAAAGACCTGCTCGTGTCCCATAGCAGAGCCTCATGTAACAGTGGGGTGGCTTTTAACATTCACACTTGTTTCTGGTCCTTTTGCTGGAGCAAGAACTCCCACAGCTACAGTTGTACTTAAAAAAAAAAAAAAAAAAGAAAAAAAATCCACGGGTGCTTGCTCATGTTGGACTGCCACACAGGTGAAAAAAACCTTTGCCAACTGCTCTGCAAGCCGATGTGTGGATTTTGAGTGGCTCAGGGAAATGAGTAGCCTCACTGCTATCATCCTTTCATTTAACATCCTTCATAGAGGGATCTTGCTTCTAAAACAGCTTCAGTCTGTGGAGCCTCTGTGAATCTGAACCCCTCTTGGCCTGGGCTTCTCCATCATTACCAAGGGCTGTGGGGACTGCTAAGATGACATCCTCAAACCCTGTGCTGCAGGGCAGGCGTGGTTGGTGAAGTCTTGCAGTGTTTGTTCAGCTTCTTACCTGTGTGTGACAGAAATAGAGCAGGATGCAAGCTGAGTGCCTGGAGAAAGCCCTCCCTGTGGGCTACATGGAAGCTCCTCCCTTAAGAGGATTTAGCTTTAATGATGCAGCTCATCTGGACTCTCTTCATTACTGTTATTGTCTCTATTTTAGTTCTTGGAGGACAGGCAGGTGTTGTGTGACCTACAACTGTAAGCTGGTACAGTCCTCTAACAAGGCCTTCCCACAGCTCCATGAAGGTTTCCTGCCCCTGCTACTCAAACCACTCTGCTTCCAGCTCTGTGAAGTGCAAGGTGGGGGTTTGTATGAAATTCCTCATCTGACTGTAGCCGAGGAAAGGTTTTATCCCTCTCCTGTTACTCTGTGTCCTACTGCTGTAAGTCAGGAGAGGACCATCCAGGACTGCAGGTGTTCATCCAGTAGATGTTTAAATCAGAGAAGTGCAGGCGGGAGTTTTGCAGACCTCTGGTAATCACAGGCCCTGAGACACTTTCCAGCTCAAACCATGGCTGTGGTTCTTGGTGCCTGCTGGCATTGTTACAGCAGGAAGCACACAGCACAGCAAAAGGCGTTGCTACAAGGACCTTGGACACCAAAGGCATAGGGTCTGTCACAGGAATGCCAGGGTGATACTGGGAGTTGGACCGTGCCCATGCTATCTAAAGTAGTAATTATTGGTCCACTTTAATGTTATCTGAAAGTGGTGTGGCAGCCACTTTCTTCCTGGTCTCTTCTCTGTTTCTGTTCACTGGTGAGTGGAGGTGCTAGAGGGGGTCTGTCAGGGCTCAGGCTATGGCTGAGTGGCTTTGAAGGCTGGAGGAGGTAGCAATGTTTTCAGTGGTTCTGTGCAACAAGGATGATCAGAGCGTCAGTTCTTGCACTTCTTCCTCAGTTTCCTGTGTAGAAAAACTTTTGTGCATCAAAACGAACTTCTTATTGCCAGGAATTATGGCTCATGCTAGAGTTCCCTAACTTCACCTCTCTAAAATAGGAACATGACATCTGCATCCCCTTATTCTCCTTCCCTGCCTTCATTTGCCTCTGAATGTGGATCACAGTGTCCTGAGATCTGAAGTCCTTTTGTACAGCAGAGGGGGAGCTGGGCCCAGCAGCCTTGCTTTCACCGTATGCTTGTCAGCTTTGATGAGTAAAGAAATGAACTGTACTCTTACACTGATGTATCTGTTTGAGAAATGTGAGATTGGAGCTTTCTACAGGCAAATGATTAATGACAGTGTGTGAAGGGATGGCTGGGTGAGCCACCTTTCCTTTAGGAACTGTGTAATAAGACTCAATCCATTACCTAACCACCTCTGCCTCTTCTTGGCTGCTCTGTGTTTTTAGATGGAATGAAATGGAGGAAAGGCTAAAAATTACAGGCTCTCTTGGCATGGTGAAAGGAATAATACAGGAGGCACAGCCAGTGCCAGCAGTTCCTTGAGGGCTGGTTGGCTGTGGCGGAGCCTGTTTGCTGAAACCTCTCTGGGCTGTCAGGGCTTGGAAACACTGAAACAGTTAACTGCTGACTCGAACCTAGACAGGGTGATAAGTGAAGCACAAGGAACTGTATACTGGAGATTACTTAAATCATTGCTTGTGAGCACTGACAGATTCAGGGTTAGCTAATTTTCTGGGAGAAAGATGAGGCGTTACCGTGGGCAGCTCTGTGAAAGGGACTGCTTTGTAGATGACAGCAGAAAAAGGGAATAAAAGAGTAGCCTGTTGGGATGGGGACAAGGATTGGAGACTGTTGGCTCAGTACCCAAGTGTGTGTCCTCTCTAACACCACAGAGCCAGGGAAGCTGGGTGGTTTGTGGCTCCTCCAAAGTAAATACAGGGGAGAAAGGGAAGGAGACTAAGCTTTCTCCTGTGTGTAGAGGCACGTGCACCAGCTGTCTCGCTGACTGCTCTAGTTCTTTGTCTCCTTGATGGAGCTTCAGAACTGGGACACCATTTAAAAGCAAGTCAAACCAAAGACTGGTGCACATACTTAATTTCTGAAAATTGCTGCTGAGGTAAGTGGCTTGTCTGTTTTTAAGGAGCTCAGGAGCAGAGAAGGGCCAGAAGAAGGGCCTTGCACATAGGCAAAGGGCTGGGGGCGTTTGTTAAGAATTTTGCTAGGCTGATGATTTAGTTTCTTTGCAGCGCAGACTTGAGCAAACAGGTGCATCTCAAAAGCGCTTTACCCTTTATTGCAAAATTGTTGCTGAGCTGTAAGCAGATTGCTGATCTCTTCTAGTATGATGATAATCCCATGGCCATGTGTACTGGACAAATACTGATCTGGGAGGAGCTATATACATTAGGATATCCAGCAGCCTAAAGATTTGAAGTTACATAATGGAGAGTTCCCTTTGTAGGCAAAACAATTCTGCTTCAGTCAGAGGGAGGTCTCTCATACACAAGCAAAGGAATGGATGAGCTGTCAGAGCTGAAGCATGTACTTTGAGCCAAGCTAACCTTCCCACAACTGGAGATGCGAACTGCCCTTTGTCCCTGCTGCTGCTCTCCATCCATTACCATGGAGGTGGTTTGGGAAGGGGGCAGAAGAGGAACTAGCTTACAGGGATTGGCATAGAGGGGACTGAACATGCTGTAAAGTAGCTTTACCTATTGGGAATGAAGGGAGCTGTTTCCCAGAAGTGCCTTGGAGAAAGGGTTACATCACTGGATCAGACCATGTCCTCCACCAGCACCTTGTTTTGGTCACTGCCTCTGTGATACGTGAGGTTTCTGTGCCCTCCCCAAAATGGGTTTGCGGGGGCTACATGGGAACTTGCTGCCCTCAGGAGAGGCTTCATGCAGCACCTTGTCTGTCTAGTTTTAAAAGCAACCTGCTCCAGGACCTTGATTTTCCTTGAGCGGGTGTACCAGACTGGCACAGGTTCGGGTGAGCTGTCTCTAGGGGTTTGGTGCATTGGGGTGCTGTGGGACCACAACTTATGCTCTGTTGGTGCAGGGCTTCTGGAACAGCATGCAAGGCAGGTGTGGAAGTGGCATCTTGGCACTTGACTAGGACTTCAAGGGCTGCTGCTGTCATCCCATACTATAAGAATATGTAAATACTAAACGTCCAGAGCCAGCATCATGTCTCCTCTGATAGATGGTTAGCAGTTTTGTTGGAAATCAATTGTGAAATCTAAATTAACTAGACTGTCTCTACTGTTGCACAAAATGCTTCAGTGCTCTAGTGAGACCTTTCCAGGGAAGTTTCTATACCTTCATGGCATTTTGGTTTCTAGGTGTTCTGGGCAGAGAGAAAAAAATATCTGTGTTGGGAATGTCTTATTCCTTTCCTACTTGATTTTTTTCCTGATTTCTCCTTGATCCTGCAAATGGCTTAGTTAACATTACTTGGGATATGTGTGAACAGAAATTTAAAAGAGGTTCTGTATTCAGTGGTGGCAGCATAGAGGAAGTTTTGGACTTTGGTCCCCAGAGCTAATATGCCTGCTTTCAAAAATCACTGTGCAGACTGCTCTGCTCCTCTCCTTTCTGCTTGTAGTCAAAGAACTTGTAGAGTAGTTTTTGCATAAAAGGGTGACAGGCTGGCTTTTGTGGTGGTAGGACACTATCTCTAGTACTGTAGTTATAATGATGCATTGGTTCTGGGGCTTCTTTCATGCTGATGGCATGGCACAAAGTATCCTCTTGGCTGCTGTGGAGCCAGTCATGTGTCTGCCATGTGTGGATTGAAGCTGCTGGTGATGAGTCAATCTTGAGTGGCTTTGCTGGAATGTCCTCAACTTCCCAGAGTGCTTCACTATGTAAACTTGATCTCCTGTCCCCTCACTCCCATTCTTCTGTGTCTTCTGATCATGGAGCTAGGCTCCCTGTTAAGAGGGTGGGACCTGGATTAAGGAGCCTGCTCACCTGCAGGTTAGCAAGGCTGTTTACCCCTGCTGTTACCTTGAATTTTTTACCACCCAAATAGAGATGGGAACTATTATGCAACATCTATTCTGCATGCTTGAAGAAACTGGAGCTTAAAAAGCAGGCAGGAGTTCTAATTATGCTCATCTCTGCAGTCTTTTCAGAGTGAAAGGAACCCCACTCAGACAAAACCCAGCTGTCTGGATGTACTTTCCCAACAGTCTAAGAAGCTGCTGGACTCTTCTTTGCATTCAGGTCCCTTTCTAATGCAGGCTTACAGATACACTGCACATGGAATAACTAAAGAGCCCTCTCAATTGTGCAGTAAATCTGCCTATTCCCAAAGGAAGCTCTTTTAATTAGAAAAGACTTCTGCTCGGCAGCTGCTGTGTGGAACAGTGCTAGACCACAGCTGTGTGGAGAAGCCCTGGTGAGCCTTGTGAAACAAGGTAAAGGCACAACCCTCTCCTGATTCTCGAGGGGTCTGTTGCACCTCTCTGGGAACGCTGCACAGGAGTGGGGGGAGAGGCTGCAGGAACAATGGAGGTTACTGGAGGCTGGAGAATTGGAGCCCTGTCCTGTGTGACAGGTCAGCCTTGCGAGCGAGCTGCATGGGGTGGCTGCTCCTTGTGCGCAGGGCTCAGCAGCTCCTCTGCACCAGATCCCTCCAAGGATGATAACACTGTGCCAGTTCAACTAAAGTGGGGGTGGTTGTGGCTGCTCCTGAGGGTGAGGCAGTGATGCCTGCAGCTGCTGGTACTTCTCCGGCCTGATGTGAGGGGACCTGAAACGTCAGTGTTTCCTCTCTCATGTGCTCTCTGGGGAAGGGCTGTGACTAGCGGCTTCCTGGAACAAAACTGAGGTGACCAAAATGTAGTTGCCGAAACTGCGTGGGAATTTCTTAATGCCAAAATCTGCGTCAAATTGTCTACTGCCTTGGCAGAAGAGGCTATTTCAAGGGAGGGCTATTTTGAGGAATGGCAAGCTGCTTTAATGCCCAAGTCCAAGACCTCAAAGGCTCTTTTATTTGATGCTACAGTCTGGCTGGTGGTCTCAGAGCCTGGATCTTTCTGCATTTGTTCCCAGTCCATCATACTGCAGCTGTGGAGACTGTTGTGGCGGTGGTTTAGGCTTGATCCTGTAATAAAACACGAAGTTACTGGTTTGCCTAGCTTCTGGCAGATGGGAAACCTCTTCCTAGCCCAGCTGTCAGCTACAAGCAAGACCTACCACTGTGTGTACAAGTGGATGGCCAGTGCTGTCCCTTGGGAACCTAAACAGTTGCTCCTTTTTTGCCTGGAAGAGAAACAGCCTTCATGACAGGGTGTTTGCTGTCAGGAATAACAGCCTGTATAAGCAGCATGTGAACTGGGTCAGGTCAGCAGCTGTGTTACTGTGGTGCTGTCTAATGATTATTCCTGTGCCCAGGATCTCAGTGGAGAGCGCTGGTGACCTGCAGTGGGTGGTTCTCCTGCCGACAGCCTCCCATCAGAGAAGGACCAGGCAATGGGGTTTTACTGGGCTGGGTTTCAAGCTGCTGCACTAGTGAGAGGTGGGCATGTATCCTAAAAGCAGAGGGAGCCTAGTGTCACAGCCATAACCTGCCCAGGTAGCATACATGAGACCCCTTGCTGTAATTTTATGTCATTGGTAGGTTTGGCTTGATTTAAAGTTGTAGAGCTGATGTGACATAAAAATGGGTGGGCTGTGGGGGAAAGAGCACAATGTGGTTGGACAGAAGCAAGTAAGAAAAAAATGTGTCTGCAGACCTATTTAAAAAGTAGTCTTATCCTCAATCATGATTTACTGATTAAAGATGAAACAGCCCTGCTTTTTTTTTTTCCCCTTTGAAATGGGATCATTTATGTCTGCATTGAGGCTCAGCTGATTATCTCTAAATAAGTTATTCTGTATAAAAGTTCTTTATTTTTAAAATAAATACCTCTGAACTGCTCTTTTCTATCTCATTCTTCTAACGTTCCTCCATCAAATAGTCTTCTGAAATATTTGTGCTCTAAATATAGAAAAGGAGACCCTCTCAGGAAAGTAGAAAAGGCCACCCAGCCTCTCTTGGTTCAGGTTCAGCTGAACCCGTTTTACAGACTGTGCATAGGTCTGCAGACTCAAAGGAGGCCCCTCTTTTTCCCAAAATAGATTCAGCTTTTCGAAGTCTTGCTGTCTATTTTAACTGCCAAATTCCTGGGGAACTTATCCCATATGTCTGTTCCTCTTGGCTTGAAATAACCCTGTCCAGAGCCTACACATTGTATTGCTTTGAAGCTTTGATTGATTATTTTCTTTTTTTGAGATGGTGTTGGTGGAAGAGTGATCTTAAGTGCAGGTGGCAGGTCTATGATTGAGCAATGTTCTTGTATTAACTCTGCTGGGATTACCTGCATGGTAATGTAACAGTCATCAGGGCAGCAAAACACCTGTGTCTATTGAATCCTGCCCTGGCCTCTAGGACCATCTTCGTAGATGGGCCACCAAAAGTTCTTGAGTATCTCTTCCACCTGGCAAAGTGTTTCCTGGAGGCCCCCTTTGTTTTCCAGCTTTGTCTACTAAGATTTCTTATTGTGGCATTTCACTTCCTAAAATGCTTAGACTGGGAACAAAGCAGCTTTGCTGCAGCTTCTGTAACAGCTCACGCTGTGTTATTCTTGCTCCTCACAGTGCTGCGTTTTACTGCTGTACAATGCAGCTTTCTTTTCCACTTTCTTTCTCCTGTATAAAGAGCTTGGCATGTGGAGACTGTTCTATGAAGGTGAAAAGAAAAAGTGCTAGACAATGCTGCTGTACATCTTGGAGACTGTACAGCAGCTACTGCTGGGACTGACTCTTCCAGAGCAAAGCGTGAAATAACTTCTGAATTGCATCCTCAGAGGGATCAGGCCAGCAAGGGGTTTGGCCAGGTGCTGCCAGTTACAAATGCAAAACTGTTTATATTATTCACCTTGATGTTGGAAGGGGAAAATGTGGTTGCAGGTATTTTTGAATAGCAGGGAATGACTCAAAACATCTGTACTCTGAACTGTTGTACTTTAGGGCTTTTCTTGCCCTTCTGCCCTTTCTAAGTCATTTCTTGAAAGAGAGGCTGCTTGAGACAGAATCCCTTCCTCAGAAGCTTTTTATAGCTCTGGCTTTCTCTTTTCATTCATACCCACTGGTAGGGTCAAGTGGTATCCATGGTGTGAAACTCAGGATGTTGTGAAATCCTCAGACTGTCTGTGACAGTGCTCATCTTGCCAGCAGGCAGGCAGACCATGCTGCTGCGGGGCACAAGATCTCTTGTGACCCTGGGATGGTTTGATAGGAAGTACAGCTTCTCTTAGGGTAGAGGGCAGTGGGTGCAGAGGCTGGGCCCAGCAGTAACCTTTCATGGCTGTGGCACTGCTGCCACAGCATGAGTGGTTCTGCATCACTGAGTCCACTGAATTTGGAGATGTCAGGCTCAGCTGGCCCTGTCTACTTTAACAAATGGGTTTGCTGAATTCCTTTCCTTGTCCTCCCTGATAGGCAAGTGTGGGAGACATCCTGAGATCCTATGTGTGAGAATCTTGCAGGAATCCTGTACTTCTGGCTCCTGTACTTTACTCCTGTATTGTCAGCCTGAAGTGGGGTCCTTCAGATTGGAGACTTTGCTGAAGAGGGATAATTGTTACAGCTGCTGATCAGTGATCTTCTGCTCTAGAATCACATGTAGCAGTGCAAACATACTAGCAGGGGAACAGGAATGGTTCAGTCACCAGTGGCATACTGGTCTGGTAAATGATCTGCAATTAACAAGTGATCTATTTGGCAAAAACAAAGATTCCTGAGATTACAAATAATAAAGGGACTGTTTCTGGTAACAAGCCAAAAGATGCATTCCCTGTGGCCTGAGGCACTTTCCTGTGCCAGTAGGACTTTCCAGTCATGATGGGTTTGCAGTAGTCTTTGAGCTCTACTTGATCTGTGGGACTAAATGGTTAAAGCCTCTGCTTCTTGAGATCACTGCCTTGCTATCAGCAAACCATCTGATACAAAGCACGTGATATGATTAAAGTAGACTAATAGCCTGTCTCTTCTGTTGCTTGAGGAAGCTGACAATCCTAAAGCTTCACAATCATTTGGAATAACAAGGCAGAGGTCTGCTCTGTTTGCTTTGTGGGGGGCTCTGGGTTTTTGGATTTTTTTTTTCTTCTGCCACTTGAGATCATGTGGATATACTCTAGAGGGAGAAGTCTTGGGGAGAATCCTGGTGACAGAAGATGCTTCCATTCTCCTGTGGGCTGGTCTGTCAGCTGCAAGGGACTTCATTGCTCTGGTGAGCACTGATAGCTTGGCAGGGTGTTCGAGCTTCTCCAGAGGCTTAGTCTGAGAAGGACAAGGGAGTGCTCATCACCCTATGCTCTTCTGAGTGGTCTCTACTGCTTTGGCTTCTCAAAGTGTCTGGCTTCAGCTATGGAGTGAACTACAGGAGAACCTGCTATTATTGAGAGTGGTGCTGGGTAAGCTCAGCTTTGTTCCCACGCTAGATGCTGGTGCCTAGGCTCTGCTCAGCCCAATCCACCTGTCTGTGGAGACATGTGGTTTGAGGGCTCAATGAGCAGAGGGGAGGTGGAGAAGAGAGGCTGTTTGTTTTATTGCTGTGCAGGTTGCCAAGCTGAGGAAAACTTCCTGCCCTTGAGGTAAAACTACTCTCTCTGCTAATTCCCGGAAAGAACCAAAAGAGTAGGAAACCTCATTTCCCAGCTCAGGCAGATGCTGTAACTTCTCAGAAGCATGTTTGGCATGGGTGTACTGAATCTAAACACCCACTAGTTATCTGCCCTGGCATCTGAGAAAATGGAAGTAACTGAAAGCCAGTTTGTTTTGAAAGGGAACTTTACAGTAGAAAGTCCTTGACCTTGACCTCTTGCATTTTATGGGAGGAGGAGGTGAAAAAGATAAAAATCAGTTATACTACCTGGCTCCTTCGTAAGTCTCACAATCTCTGGTCCTGTCTTGTAATGTACAAAAAGCTTGTATTAAGGTTTTCTTCCTACCTGGATTGTGGTAACCTTTGGGTGCTCTGGCAGGGTGGGAAAGTTGCTGGGTCTTATTAAGGTATCTACAACCCAATCCCCTTGGAGGAGATTTGTTGGCCTCCAAGGCATTGCTTGCATAAGAATGGAAGCATGGGATCCTGTCCTGTGCAAGTACTTGCACTGGGGATTTCCAGGCTGATGACTGGTGGCAACGGCAAACACTTAGAAGCATCCTCTGCGTGCTGCAGAGCCACACTGGGGAGAAGCTTACCTGAGCGCAAGCAAAGTGCTGCTTGTCTGTGCTGGCCACCCCACTGCAGTTTGGGGTGCAGGTCCTGCTCACAGGCTTTGCCCCTCTGTGGGGAGGTGTGGGGCAGGCGATAGTGGGGGACTGCTTTTGACACACTGGTGCCACTCACAGACACGGGAGCTGGTGGGTGCATCCATTTCAGTTTGCACCCTGACAGTTCCAAGTGCAGAAAACAAAGCTGAGCTGGTCTTGTTGTTGAAGCCATTAAAGAGCCAATATAGTCAAGTGACAGAGTTGCCCAACCAGTTTTGTGAAAGCTGTGCATTTTTACTGCATTGTGTGCTGGCTTTAGTCAGTGTGGTGACCTCTTTCTTAACCTGACCTGCAGCGTTTGTGGCACAACTAACATTCTAATACGTGGCAATAAAAAAGAGAAAGTCCACTAAACTGTACTTTCGACTATTTCTTCTGTCTGTGATTTTTGGTAAGATGATTAATTTTTGTTTGGTTGGTTTGGGTTGGCTTTTTTTTTTTTTTTTTTTAGGGGGAGAGGAGAACCAAATGACTTCTGGGGCAGTTTGTGGGGTTTTGGGTTGGTTTGTTGGTTTTTTTTTTCCTCCCACTTTTTTTGGCAGAGTTGTATCTCTGGTCTTGCTGAATGGAAAGATTTGCTTAAATCAGAGTAATGCTGCATTGCAAATACTGTCATGCTGGGCAAGCATGAGTGTATAGGCTGAAAATAGCAAAGAACTTTCTCAACTTGCCAGTTGTAGGGACTGAAGACGTAATTAAATGTTGGCTTTCAAACTGAAGTGTGAAGACCAGATGTTCTCAAAACCTGTTAATGCCACTTGCAAATACAGAGATGAAAACATGCTTCTAAAACCTGTGCTGCTTTTTGATACTGAACTGTGAGATCGGTTTCTTTTTAACAATATGATAGTGGTTTATAAATATCTAATCACTTCCCCTCGAGCATCAGAAGTACATTTCTAAAAATGCATTTCCTTTTTAGAAAATGCACAACATACTTGCTATGAAAAAACATGCTGAAAAAACTCTGCCATCGTAGGTACCCCTATGAGTGCTTTCTAATGTAGGGTCTCACTGGAGGACACTGTTGCCAGTCAAATTATTCACACAACAGTATACTAGATACAGATGTTAACAGATGCACCAGGAACAAATCTACCTTTGCGGTGTGAGCTGATGCATTATCTCAGAAACTATTCCTGAGAAATCTTGTGGTATTTCTTGCAGCTAACCATTCCAGTGGTATTTCTTGCAGCTAACTGCAGCTAACTTGCCTACTTGGTTCTAGGCTGTTGCTCTGATCTGCTCCCCTTAGTCCAGGGATAGCAAATGTGGGACTGCATGCAGGCTTGAATCTCTGTCCTGCAGATGTCTTGCAGACAATGTTAGGGTCTTGCTGTACATGCCTGTACTGCGAAGTGCTAGTTCAAAGTTTGTGGACAATTAAGTGTGGTGCTGCAGTTTGCAGCCTGATATAGCTGTGCTCCTTTCTCTTTGCCTAGCCCTCAGACCACCTGCTCTAGCTTGAAAGCAATTGCTTCTACTTAAGATAAACAGCACCTGTCTCTAGAGCACATGGGATAGGAGTCTGTTCCAAGTACCTTCTTTTTTCTGTTTCTGACATTTGTATTATTCAGAAATAGTTTTCTGCCTTGCCCTGATACTTTCCTTCAAAAAGGAACTATACCTGGATCAGTGAGATATACACACACACACACATAAATATATATATATGTGTATAAATAATCTCTGCAACTGCAAGTGTGGCCTGTTTGAGCAGGTAACCCTAATAAGCAGCCTTCATTTTTAGGATACAGCTTCTCCCTCAATCCTTCCTTTGTAACTTTTGAAGAGGTGCTGTTTGGAAAATCTCCACAACAAATATGATCTTGTTTATGTTTTCAGGGTCATTACACAGCTGGTATTATCTCAGTGAAGCTTAAAGAAAAGTTCAGTGAATTCAGACTTGAGTCATTCATTGGCTTTGCGGTTATTTGCTTGCCAGAGACAAGATGTACTTCCCAGGTGTACTGAAAGTCCAAGGCCTCTGAATATTAACGTCAATGAGATGAACTCCTTAGGATATTCTTTGTATGTTAATGTGGCTGTAACTTGCAGTCTCTGCCCTGAGGGCAGTGGTGTACCTGGTTAACAGGAGACTTAGTAACTCTGTCATTGTTCATTAACTGGTACTGTTGTGTGAAGCTGTCCTGTCTCATCACTGCTGATCAGGAGACCTTGTTGCCAAATGCCTGTTCTGTACGTGCATGGATAGAGAAGGAGCTGAGCTTCTGGGTGCAAGGGCTCAGAATCCTGCAAAGGATAACCTGTTTCCTTCTGTCCCGTGGCTTTCTGAGCTGCCCTTTCCCCACTCTCTTCTTCTGCATGGGTGTGTCTGGCTTGGAGCTGGAAAAAAAGGGATCAAGGGGAAGTGATTAGATCATTTAGTGACCAACTTCTTTATTAAGCTGGCTTCTTGGGTCGCTAGCCAGGTGTGCGTCTAATCTGGTCCTGGTTTCTGGATTGGGATAATACTGCAGAAAGCAACTGGCCTTCAAAATGGCCTCAACCTCTGCAAATTACTGTGCAGATAAACATCTTTATGGAATCAGCAATATGCTGATCCTTTCCTAGGGACAAATGCTAGTTGCTTTGGTCAGAGAGAGCCAGTTCTGTAACCTGAGTACATCAGTGGGAGTTCCTCCTTCTCCAGGGTTTCTTGATCAATCTGTCTGCAAATTAACCCAGCTAACCTTGGTCAATGTTGTGGTGTGAAGAAAAGGGAGAGAGGTGAGATCAGATCAGGGAGAACTTTAAAAATTTTCAGCGTGCAGCCTGGTAATAAAATCTTGAGGGAGACACCTTGTTGCAATATGTAAGGCTTGGTTGTAGGCATGGGAATGTCGTGGTTGCCGGTTGTGTTAAGAAGCACTTGCAGTGCATGAGATTGGCTGAGGTTGCTTCAGTGGACCAGCTGGACTTTGACCCAGAGGTCCCACCTGCCACATCAGATGCAAGATTTGAAGAGTCAGGAGCCTCAAGGTATGCTGCAGAACCTTGGTTCACAGTGCTTGCTGCTGCATCTCTGCATGTGCCAAGTTGGATGTTTCTCCTTGAGCAGGCAGGAGGGATAGCAGAACTGAGACAGCGTGCCAGCCTTACAGGGCATTTGAGGTGTTTGTGGGGGTAAGGGAAATAGCAACTTGAGAGAACCAAATCTGGTGCTGACTTGACCTCATCCTAGCCTGGTGGAAGCTGGCTGTAGCACATCCTATAGGGTCTGCCTTTGTTTTATGTCCCCTGATGTTAGAACCTGAGAAGTGGTGGTGAGGAGCAACTGGCCAAAGTACATAGAAACAACCTGCAGCTGCTTTGTAACCAATTATTTCCTTTCCTTAAGCGAGAGCATCTGGGGAAGAGAGGGCAGCATCTTCTGGCTATTTAGATGCATTAAAATGTGCCTTCTTTACTTGAGTTGGGGCTGACTGGCAGAGCTCCTTGCTCTTGGAAGCACGTGTGCTGTCCTTGAGGGTTTGTGTGAACTTTGCACTTGCTTATAAATCTACTGAGACGGTGATTTCCACAGCTGTCGTACTCTGGTTTGTTTTGTGGTTCTTCCTCCTTCTCTTTCACTGCACTCATAAATGAGCCCCTTATTTGTGCTGTACGGTAACTTGGCAGCTGAGGTGCTTCAGGTGCCAGAGCTCATCAGGAAGAAACCTGCAGGGTGAGCATAAGGGTGGTGCTGCAGAGGAGGGCTGAGCTCTTACCGGCAGAGCTGCGTGGCACAGGCATGTACAGTGCTAGCCTGAGCCACATCTCAAACTTCAGTGAACACTAAGCATGCAGTGATTGCTGGGTGGAGGCAATACAGGATCTAATTTGAGAGAGCAGAATTGCAATTAAAAATTAACTTAGCCTCTCTGTCCCTTGACTCATGTGGTTATAATGTCTGTGCGTGAAGTTCCCCCCTCCTGCCTCTCTGGCCAGTGGTGGGTCCCGGAGGCAGAGGTGTTCAACTCTCCCCATATCACCTGTCCTTCTTTGCGGTCACCTTTTACAGGAGGGGGGCTGGGAGTATCACAGACTCCTGCAACAAAAATAAGTTAATCTGACCTGTGATGGGACTCCTGCTGTTGCTAACAAAGCAGGCCTCTGTCTGCCTCTCCACAGGCACATGTCCTGGATTTTGTGCTCCTGCTCTACATACAGGTCTTGCTGTCATTGCTGTTGCTGGGAGAACGACAGGCCTGAGAGCTAGAGGTGAGGGAGGGGGCAGGAAGCCAACCCCGGATGCCAGTCTAGTCTGTGCAGACTTGTTCTGTTCCTCCCCTATGGGAAACCCCAGGGTTCTGGATCAATTGATGCCTTCCTGGACTTAGTTCTCCCTTCAGGTCCTGAGGCTTAAGCTAGGCTAAGAAAGACCCAGAATCAAGTACACAACAGCTGACCAGGCTGTGTTGGCAACCAAGTTTTTATGGCAGTGGTGCCTCAAAGCAGCAAACTGCATAAATCTGCATGTCTTTATGAAGGGGAATGAGAGGCTGGGAGAAATGCCATTCTCCAAGCTGATGGTTTCTTCTGACATCCTCTTCAGAGGTGGCATCAATCTGGAGAATGACAGGGAAAATTTGGACATGTATAGGCAGGATTGTTGAATAGAGTGGGTGTTGCTGCTTGGGGAGGAAGATTAAAATAGTCAAAGCAGTTGGGGTGGAGAGGAAAAGAAAGAAACACAATTGTGGACAATCAGTGGAATTTTAAAACTGCAAACTTAATGTATTAAACGTTTGCATGTGTTGCTGCACGACATTAAGGCTCAAAACTTGACCAGTTTCAAAAGGCGAATGGGCAGCTTTGTGGCTGTGGTACTTAACCCATGTTTTTGCTGTTGAATGGCCTGTGGATATGCCTGCTGGTGATAACTCCAAGCTCGTCTGCTTCCAAACCTGACCTATCTCAAATTTTGTTGAGCTGCTGCTTCTAGTGTTGCTAGTTTTGTGGCTGTTTGTGCAATTTCATAAGGGAAGGTTTTGGGGATTTTCATTAATGCAGTGAACAAAAGCGAGTTACTTTCCGAAGAACAGATGAAGAATTGGAAAATCTGTAATATTTGAATATGTGGGGCCCTAAAGTATTTTAAAAGCTCAAAGCAAAAATCTAAAAACCTATTTCTCTTCTGGCTTGAAAACTGTACTTTGAAGTACTTTATGGCTAGGAGCTATGAAAGAGATATATTGCTCTGTGGAAAGAAGAGAATAGTGCATAGTCCTGTAATGCACAGTTGGGATTTGTTGGGTTTTTGAATAAACATTGAAGATGGTATGCCTTTAACAAATAGCTAGAAGAGCCCTGAAAGCAATATTTTACACTTGTTACCTCAGGCATGTCTTCTTCCACAACAGCTCTTCTCAACTTGTTTGACTACTTAATTAGCTTAAATAACTTATCAATGACTTATCAAAGAAGTGTAGGCAGCTTAAATGACTTATCAAAGAAGTGTGGGCAGAGTTGGAAGTAGGTAGCACAGGGCTATTCCTTAGTGCTAGGAAGCAAGTCAGCAACTACAGGGACTTGCCCCTCCAGTTTGAAAATAAGGAGAATTGGACCTGGAACCAGGCATCTTAAGGTAAGAAGTCCAATGCATTGGGCAGGAGGTTATCTAGCTTAGTTCTTGGCTAGGTTGAAGAGTAGAAAACCATTTGTAACCCCCACAGTAGACATTCGTTATCGGCTAGGGTCCTGGCTGCCTCAGTGTTCTGATTAGACTCCCAGGCTCCAGTTTGTGATGCTATTAAGAGGAGATGTGTTCATGGTGAAGCCAGTAAGCAAGCCAGGTAAATGGGAAATTTTACATCTTAGTTATCCTCTTCAAGTGCAGTCTTAGGTGTTGGTGCCTTTCAGGATTAAGGGCCTGAGAGAACATTTTTCCTGAAGAGGAAAGGAGGAAATCTGCTAACAGAGAGCCTTCACTCATTTTCCTAGGTTGGTAGCGATGCAGCTGTTGTATAGTGCATCTGTGCTGGAACAGAACCAGCTCACAAGTGATGGCTGCACCCAGGGACACTGGAAATGGTAATGCTGTGTGTTTGATATTTGGTGCACATATGCACCAGAAACTATTATGGGAGCTTTTCATGGCTTAATTGAAGGACCTACTTTTGGGTGCTGCTGGTTTTATGGACTCTGACCTGAGGGGTTAACTGAATAAAAACTGACAGATGTTGCTAACCTGGCTGTGCAGTAAGAGCTCCTAGGTGCAGTGACTGCTATATAGATGAGATTTTTGAGATCAGTCTGTAGCACAGCTGAATGAGGTTGTATTTCTGTGCTGCTTTCCCACCTCAGTAGCATCTTGCTAGGTACTGTGCAGCGATGGGCTTAGCATAGTCTCTAGCTATGGCATCCCTTGAAGTTAGAGCAGTAGTGTTATCTTCAGCTGCAGAGTTCAAACTTGTGCTCTCTTCTGGTGGTTAAAGGGTGACCATTGCTTGGTGGGAAGGCTAGCCAGTTATAACAAGGCCCACATACCAGTTTAGCTCCAGAGTTAACCTAAATATTTAATAGGATTAAGCAAAAGCCTTTGATTGAAACAAAAGAACATACTGGGCTCCAGTAATCATTGGTACACCCAGGCTGGCAGAGGGAACCCTGCTGACCTTGCTCTCTGTTGGGGCTATTTCTTCCCAGGCTAGACTGGTGACCCCAGCCTACTATTGCTCTTCCTGTGGCTGTTGATTCTTAAAGCAGCATGGTCTGTTTGCAAGCAAGCAAGGAGATGTTTGCACCAAGCAAGGAGCTTGGTAGAGCAAATTTTAAGGAACTTTAAAAGTCCTCTGTTGCCTATGCAAGAAACATAACTTGAATATCTCCGGTGAGGGAGATGCCACAATGTCTCTGGGCAATCTGTCCCAGTGAGCAGTCACCCACATTGTAGAGTTCTTCGTCACATTCAGGTGAAACTTCCTGTGCATCAATTTCTGTTGTCTCCTATCCTTTTGCTTGACAACACCCAGAAGAGCCTTGATCCATCTTCTTGAAACCCTCCTTTCAGATACTTATAGACATTGATAAGGTCACCTCTCAGTTGCCTCTTCTCGAGGCTGAACAGGCCCAACTGTCTCAGTCTGTCCTCATAAGAGAGACACTCTGGTCCCTTAATTGTCTTTTTTGCCAGTGAATCCAGTGGACTTACTCCAGGAGCTCTTTGTCTTTCTTGTACTCTCTTGATCTCTGAGATGCTCCCCCACCAGTCCTCATATGTTTCTCAGCTGTGCTTCTTCCCCAGGAGGAGGCTCATTTCAGCAGTGGGATTGGTTTGTGGGACTTTTTTCGAGCTTCCGAGCCCTTCGGTGTCAATTGAAGTAGCTTGCATCACTTTTTACCACCAGGAGTAGTAGCTAGAGTTGGTGTTTTGGCTGATGCTACTATTGCAAAGTCTGTATAAATAGTGGTGGAATTAGCAGTGTATTTGTTATTAAATCTCTTCTGGAACTGCTGGTAGCCCTCTTGGCAGCAGTGTCTGTAGTGACAGCAGTGTCCTGTTTTGCTGTCCTGAAAAGGCAACTTGGGTATTCTGTGGAAGACATGCTATCTGTGCATATGCTCTGAGACTCCCTCAGATGATCCAGAGCTCTGCACAGGATAAGGGTGTTGCTCTGAAGTTGCCCGGAGGACCTGTCTGTAGTATAACTGATTGTCTGTCTGCTTTCCCCTTAGGTCCCATAAGTGAAAGAAGATGGGGTCTGGCTGCCTAAAAGTCACCAAGTACTTCCTCTTCCTCTTCAATCTCCTGTTCCTTGTAAGTATTGTGGGCATCTGTGGAGTAGAAAGGAAGGCCTGGACCAAAATTAGCTGGAAAGTGTTTTTTGATGGATGTTGGACCAGCGTATTCACTGAATAAAATGGCTACAGTTTTGGAAGGAGGGAGGGAATCCCTGAAGCTCAGGCATGTCAGAGCTGCTGTGTATGTCTCAGGTGTGCTGAGCAGCTCTGCTCCCAGAACCCACCTGCAGTCTCCAGTGAACACAGCTCCCTTCCTGCACTGGGAAGGGAAAGAGGAGTTATAGGTTCTTTCTGGAAGAAGAGTAGTTGTAACTACTTTCTCTGACACATCTGGAGCAGCAGCTGAACTATCCCTGAGCAGCAAAGCTACAAAACCTGCCAAGTAATGGCAGTGCCCTCCTAAATAGGCCAGGCAGGCTTCAAAGAACAACTCTAATTTTGTTTGAGTCCCAACGGCTGGTTTTGATTTTTAACGAGATGAATTAGTCCAAGTTTGAAATGGAGTTGGGAGGTGGGGCAGACTGGGGCAGGCTTGTCTGGGGAAATGAAGCAGCCCACTGGGTGCAGTTATTTTCAAGTGTGAGGGTTAGCAAAAGATGAACTCCTTTTGGAACAGAATGGGTCTGGAAGGGCCACACACATTCTTGCATGTATCCCTTTTTGAAGCTTACATATTTTGTGTCACGTGGACGGTGTTGGTGATGATCATACTGTTGGTGATGCCTACTTCCATGGAATTGTGTAGTGGGGATGTACAAGGTTTCAGCTTTCCGCATTTCAGCAAGGAATAGCCTGTCTGATATTGTTACACTTGTGCAGTGTGTAAGGAGAAGGAAGGGTCAGGCTGGGAGAGAAGGGAGAGAACTGGAGCATGATAAGGTGAGCACAGCTTTCTGGTCTCTGTCCCTGCACACAGCTTCCCTTTTGCTTCCTTCATGGCTGTACTGTGCTGCTAGCACACAGAATGAACTTGAGGCACATCTGGATCTGGTTTCCCTTGCCTACTGTGCTCGCTCTTTGCTCTTTGCATTTTGCTTCCATCCTAAGAGTAGTTAGGTGTGGTCTATCAGCCCAAAGTCAGGGGTGCTCAGAGCATCCATGGGGAAGGTTCTTGAGAGAGAGGGGAGAGGAGAGTTTTTTCAAGTGCTACTGGGACTTCCAGAGTATGATTCAGTCCACTTTAAAAATAGGAAAAATCCAGCTGAGTCCAGGCCTGTCCCCCTATTAGTGCAGGACTCCTCTGAAGGCATTAATATTCAGGCTGTCTCCTCTCTTGAAGAGGTGATAAATTCTAAGCAGCATATAACAACCAGTCTACCCTGGTAAGCAGAGCTGTATTTGTTAAGGTAGTGTTTGAGTGTTGCTGAAACCCAATACCTGGGCACTGGCTAGTTTTTCTTTATGCCTAAACCTAAGTCCAAGTTCATAAGCTAATCTCTGTACAGAGAAAGTTCTCTTCAAGAAAGCCAGCCTAGTGTATGAGGAAAGGGGATGACAGCCTGATATGCTACAGTGCCTTACAGTAGTGTCACTGTTTTTGCTGTATGCTGTCAATTTTTATTGTGGTATCTCTATTCCACATTGCCTTTCCCTCCCTTGTTTGCTGAGCCATGGTTGCAGGCAGCCTGTGGGGATAGATGTGCTCTCAGGAGGCAGAGTTGAGCTGTTTTGTTGGGCTGACCCACATCTGCGCTGCATTTTCCTAAATTTTGTGAGACTGGTAGGATGGCAGGCTCTGAATCCTTCTGTGGATGCTGAGGAGGCTTGAGCACTCCTCACTGGGTGGCAAGTGATGGGAAGCAGATGTTCTTTGTCTTGTGCACACCCTGCTCCAAACCTACTCTGCTGTAGCACCCAGCCCCTCTCCCTGTTGTGGAAAGCTGGTCTGGTGCACTGAGCTGGGCCTGGAGAGTAAGAGCTTTAAGACAGGTTGTGTGTGAGAAGGTCTGTGCTGACTGAAGGGAAGCTGCTTTAAATGAACTCTTTAAGCCTGCCATGCAGCATGGGCACTATCTTCACCTCAGGCTGCTCTGTCAACGTGAGGTCTCCAAAGCCACTGTGTTGTGGGGTGGATCTCGATACTTCTCGATACTTCTGTCTTGACTGATGGCAAGCTTTTTGCACATGCCAGATGTTGAGGAAGGTGGCATCCATTACTGTCTTGCTATCATAGGAAGTAGTTGACCTGAGAAGTTTTTCCACTATGGTTGTTCAAAGTCTGAATTGGGGAGGGGAGTGTGGTTGTTCTTGAGTTTATACAATGTGGTAGAGCAATACAAATCTAGCAGAGAAACTGCTTGTGTTGAGTTGCTGGGACCTCTCAGCCCAGACAGGTCTTGCATATCTTGGGCTGGTTTCCTGAAGCTGCTGAGTTTTGTTGAGGAGCATGCTTCTGCAAATATGAACATTAATGCTGGTGATGAAGCCCTGTGTCTGCTTTGGACCTTGAGGTGAGCCTATGTAATTGCACCCTGTGCAGGCCAACCCTAGCTGTCTGAAGTGTGTTCTTCAGCCTTGCTGACAATTGAAGCCTTTAGAGACATGCTGGTGACTCTTTTTGGACGTTAGTCATTGAAATAGCACTGCTCTACAGCTTGAGGTCTGTGAGAAAGTCACTTGCTATAGCTGAAGTAGTTCAGGGACTTGGTGGTATTTTGCAGTCTTGGAGCCTTACTTCAGGGAAGGGTTTGACCTGCTTCGATTAAAGGGAAGAAGGTTACTTGGACTGCTTGCCTGCTTGCTAGAAAAGATACCAAAAACACAAGCTTGGAGTATAATCTTAGTTTCTCTCATCAGAACTTAACATTTCTACCTTCTTGGCTAACAGACACGTGCCGTAGCACATGCTTCTTCTTAAAGGGAAAGCAGCTCTTTGAGACAAGTTCAACACTCTTTGGAAACTATTTGTTTAGTATATATAACTGTCCTACTTGTAACCCCTCTGTAAGTGCAGCAGAAGGCTATTACCTAAAGCAAAGTCTGGAGTTTAAGAGCCTTTTTCTTGTCCCCTGTGCCAGGCTCAGTGTTACCTCACACAATCTGAGTGTAAAGGAAAGCAGTGCTGGGGAAGGATAGTTGGGAACCCCCAGCTGCTTTTTCCAGAAAGATGAGTCAGCTCCATCACAGCTTGGTTTTTCCAAGCCCCTCTTGACTGGCTCTCTGTGGGAAACTGCTGACCCTGCCTTGAGGGAGCTGCATCCTTCTGGCTTGGGCATGGAAGGACATTTTGCTGAAATTGGGGGTGAAACCTCCCCCTGTCCCCCCAGGGAGGAGGGGAGACATGTTTTCCCCACTTCAGGAATTTACAGCAATGAAGCAGAGGACTTAAAATCCATGCAAAGCAGACATGATTTCTTCCATGGAGGGTCTGAAGCCAAGGCAGTGGCAGAAGCAGCCTTGCTATGAGATGCAAACTTCTGAAGATGCTGAGCAGAGATACTGTCCTGCTATGATGTAAATATACCTTTGTTAATAGGACAGTGTTTTCTGCCTGGGGCTGTTGCTTCTCTGCCTTCCCCTTGTGGTGTTTTCCACAGCAGCTCCTGGCAAACATACAAGTTGTGGACTGGAGAAAAGATCAGAGTGAAAACAGGCCTTGGATACTTTGAGCACCTCATAGCAAATAACTTCCCAGAAATTCTTCTCAGAAGCCCTTCTGTGTTTTGTCTGCAACAGCAAAACTTAGGTGACATTTCAGGGTCAGTGAACCAAAAGAGATGTCCCATATGCCTGGTTTACATCTTTGTTAAGACAAATATTTATTGAGACTATTACCTAAATAGTTTAAATAGTTTAAATGTGAGACTGCCTCAGACTGTCAGTTCAGCAGTTCTGGGTACTACCAAGTTTGAGAGGAATTTTTTAGGTGTCACAGCTGTTGCACATTCAAGAGGCCTTTCTAACTTGATCACCAGATTGCGTGTTGCGGGTGCAGCATGTTGGAGCAAGGGGGAGTTCTTTTTTTTCTGGGATACAACAGCTACATTTTTTCTGAATCTGAGTCAGTATGCTCCATCCATCTTCATAGGTGGGAACTTGCTTGATGACTTCCTAATCCTGTCCTGAGAGCTAACTACGTTGCACCCTCTGCCAAGCCAGGAAAGCTTGCAAGCAGCTTATTTTAGACTGTGGCTTTATCTTTGCTCGGAAAAGCTTCTTTGTATGAGGAGCTGAAGCGTAGTGTAAACTTTCAAAATGTGGAGCCAATGCCTGTCCATTCTCTACCAGCTTGCTGTAGGTGGTGGTTTGGCACCCCAAGTATCAGAACATTCTCTAATGAAGTACAGAATTGCAATCTCTCTTCAGCCCTGTTAATTTATTTCACTTCATCCTTTCTTGAAATCTTGCTGCTGTTGCTTCTTGCAGTTTATGTCCTCTGGAAGCATCTCACTTGCAATTTTTGTCCTTCCCTTGTCTCTTCAAAGTCTATTTTAGATCTTTGCACAAATGGTTTCCAGTCTCTGCAGACTTCCAGGCTTCTCAGTGTAGTTACCTTATTATGGGTGTAGTGGTGCTCTTCCCCTGTTTTGGGAACTGGGGTCATCTACACTGAAACACCTCACAGTGTAGTATAAAACATGGTGATACTTGGAAGCTGAAACAGAGCATGCTTCCCCTTACCTTCCAAAGTGAGATGGGAAAATTGTGTGTTGCTTGACTTCTCAATTAGGTTCAGCTGAGTCCTCACAGGGATGTATTGCTCTACTAATCCTTGTCCTAGATAAAACTGTGTAGTGAGCAAGGCAGAGGCCGTTTCATAGAGGAGTTTCATAACTCTTGACTCTCTACTGGGGCTAAGATGTGTTGGCTTGAGGGGCTGTGGTATTCTGGCATAAAGTAGGGGCCAAGGCAAATGCCTGAACTTGGCTTTGGAAGGGACGAAGCACTTTGTTCAAAGGAACCTGCTACTGGGGTTTTTGTATTTGTGGTTTGAAGCCGTAACATTATAAGAGCCTGACAAGGCAAAGATTTCCCTTCTGGAAGGGTTCCAGCTGCCAGATATCTAATCCTTTTTCAGGCTTCCAGCCTGGGTCCATAGAGTCATGGGTTTCTCTATTCAAAAAATTTTTAAAATCCTATACGTTTGTCCTTCTTCAGTTCTTCACAGAAGCAATGCACTTACCTTTTGCTTCTGACAACAATGTTCTAGCAGCAGGGCGTCTCTTCCTCAGACTGTTTTGAATGGTCCTCCTATACAACAATATCATGTACTATTCAAATACTGTGTGAAGGACTGCCAAGCAGATCTTGGGGCTCCTGTGCAGTTGGCTGAGGCATTTTTCCTGGAGTCATGCTAATCCTGTTTACTCTGGGAGGAGCACCATGGGGGAGATGGGCGGGAACAGCAAAGGAATGATTGTTTTTAGTCTGGAAATATGGATAATGGTGACTGCCTCCTCTTATTTGTCTAAGCTAATAAACCAGCTATGTATGTTTTGTTCTTGCTCTTTCAGATCCTGGGGGCTGTCATCCTGGGGTTTGGAATATGGATTCTGGCCGACAAAACCAGTTTCATTGCGGTTCTACGTAAGCCCGCGTTTCTTCATCTTCATTCTTCTTCTGAATTGACTTTGGTCTGGAGCTGTGTTTCACCATTATGTAGACTAGGAAAGGCAATACTTTTTGTGCATGGTCTGTGGCCTGAGCAGTAACACTGGTCTTTAGCAAGATGGGACTCTTATCAGGGACAGGACGAAAAGGAGCAACCCTGGAGACACAGTTTTCCTCCTAGTCTTGTGGATTGCAACACCACAGTCAGACTGAGTGAGACCATTGCCACTTCAACCAACAATCCAAATATTTTATCTTAAACATAGGGAATAGTATTTCATCCTATTTTCACTGCATACTCAGTTTCCACAACAGCTTCCTTATTACCGTCGGGTCCAAAGACTCACAATCCCTTAATGTAGTTTTGCTGTGTGAGTCCTCCATGCTTCCATTACTTGCTTTCTGTATTGATCTACTTCAATTTGACTGTTTTAAATGCCAAAGAAAATAAGTACCTAGTTTTATTGATGCTTCATGTACATTGACAGTAGACACTATATTTGTTCCTAAGCAGTTGAGGATGTAGATTTGAGGATTTGATGGACTTTAGTTTTAACAAAGAGTCTACTTTCTGCAATAATCAGAAAAGTGAGCTGACTTAGCAGAGTCTGGGCCTCATAGGACTGTAAGCGGACTTTCACCAAATGAGTAGCTCAACTCCGTCTTTCACAGGCTCTACTTCCTTTGCACTTTTTCCTAGAGGAGACTTCAAACAACTTTTCTGTTTGGTGGGTCTGGTTACTTGTTGCCACTACCTCCAGAATTGCTGAGTCTGACACCAGCCTCAGATGCTGCAGTAAGGCTGTGTGCACACTGCTTGCAGCCCCAGAGAATGAACACTAGTGGCATTCATAGTCCCTCTTCCAACTAGACTGATTCTGCAAGGAGCTTTATCTCCCAAGTCCTGCTGAGCACTCTAGCCTGGCTTTGGAAGGTGCTGGGTGGAGAGATACCCCCTGCTAATACCGCACATGTGAATACTGCTGCACTGTTTTTGTGCTGTGGCATCTGGCTTGCTACTGCAGTACTAGAAGGTCAAGAAGCACAGCAAGGGGTGTTGGTTAATAAACTGGGGACATGAGCAGAAACGAACTAATACATGCAGCCTAAAAGGAGCTTGTCGGGGCCTGGCTGTTTGCAGCACCCCTCGCAGTGTGAAGTGTGCTTAGTACCAGTGGGCCAGCAGCTGTTCCCTCAGGTTGTTGGGTGTAACAGCCACTTGGGGCGGTAGAAGTCCCTGAGCTTGGCTCAGCTTCTTCCCATTTTACTTGGAATCTCTGCTAACAGAGCATTTAAGGATTTTGTTTCCTTCCTGGAGATTTCCAGAATCAGCTCTTTCTCCCTGCCCCCTCACTTCCTTTCCCATGCCTTGCCCCTCTTTGCCTCTGCTTTAGTGACCTAGGCATCAGGGAGGAAGCTGGGCACAGCAGGGCACTCCAGCTGCTGCCAAAGAAGCCTGTTGTACTTGCTTGGCTGCCTGCCCAGTGCAGAGGAAAACATGGAGTGACAGGAAAAGAGCAGGAGTTGAATGCCTGCAGAACCTTCTGTTGCAAGACAAGACTACTGCAGATAAGAAGTGCAAGTATGACTCCTGAACGCTGTCAGTTCACCAAAGGCTTCTGAGTTGGAAATAACTTTTTCTTTCTTGTAATGGAAAGTTGACTTAGTGCTTTCTAGCGCTGTGGAGGTGCTGCAGCCTGGGCACTTGAACACTTAGTGTATGATGGCTGAGCAAATGCAAATTTTGAGAGGGAATAGTATAGACTTGTGAAGGCCACTCCTGTAAGGCTGCTTCTTCAGTAAATGCTTTGCAGTATCACCACCTAATCTGCACAGCAGGAGTCACAGGACTGGTGAGGAAGTAGGATCCTGGCTTCTGGGGCATATGTCCACCCAGGGAGAGTCTGACCTGGACATTAATCAAGGATGAAATGACCTGTGTAGCGAATGGATCTGGTTCACTTTTTGATAAGTGAACTTTCCTCTGTTCTAGGGAAGAGGCTTTGGAAGCTGGTGACTTGCACCAGGTATCAGAAGTAGGGGAAGATATGTATGAGGTGGGAGAGTATTAGTCTGGATTTGATTACTCTTTTAATGTATTTCAGAAGAAGCTTGCCTCCTGGGACTTCTGTTCAGGAAACTAAATGCTGAGCTCTAAAAATGTATTTTCATTAATCACTGGACATCCAGAATTCCCCTACACTGTGCAGCTTTCAGATTTAAGAATGTCTCTTAATGATGAATGAGGTTTCTAGTTACTATTTCTAGACAGTATCTCTTCAACTTTTATGCTGTCATACTTGCTTTCTCTAATCCTATCCTACAAGAAACAGTCCAGTGACCAACTCAAATGTAAGCACTTGTTTCTTCTGTTACTCGCAGTACTAAATGGTGAGGGGAGAGGGCTGACAGCACCAGCATGGCTGAAATAATGCGACCTAACTTAGTTGAAAAACTGTTGAGCATTGAAGAGCACAGTCAGTCCAGACAAAAGCAGGAGGATAGCTAGGAGGTTTTGTAAAAGTAGCTAATTTGGGCATGATATCTGTTTTGATCCTAGAATAGCATCTGTTTGCAGGGGGTCATGCACAGGTCCTGCAACAGCCTTCAGTAAGTACCTGGCTTCAAGTCATTCAACACTGACTTGTCAAGTAACCTGTCACATCATCTGTGCTCAACACTAGCTGTAGCTCTTGTTTCATGTTTCACTCCACAGAGTTAGTGTGTCCCACTGTTGACCATAACTGGATAAGTAAAAACAGAATGGCTAGAACAAAGAATAAAGTGAAAAGATGATCCAAAAAGGGGTTTTAGAATTTGGACGAAAGCTTCTGGGAAGACGGCAAAGGGAATTCAAGCAAATAGGTAGTAGTTGTAGAGTAGAACATCCTTTATCTTATTCTCACTCAGAGTGCTTTCATGAGGGAGTAAAATTCCGGTAAGCAGCTAACTTTCTCCAAACAAGGTTCATTTGTTTCAAGTGACCTTGAGTCTTCCAGGCTCTGGAGACCTGCAGGCTGGCTTTGAAAGTCTACCTTCAATCAGAGGACACCCAGAAGCAACCTTCTGTCACCACGTTCAGGACACCTCTGTGCAGTCCCTTTGTTTAAGACAAAATACAGTTACCAGGAGATAGGGACACAGCTCTATAAATGGTGATGGCAGATGAAGTTTTTGTCAGTAGCTAATGTTGTTCCCTCTCGTGGCTCCTACAGAGACATCATCTCCCTCCCTGAAGACTGGTGCATACATTCTCATCGGTGTTGGGGCACTCACCATGCTCATGGGGTTCCTGGGCTGTCTTGGAGCAGTCAATGAAATTCGATGTCTCTTGGGTCTGGTGAGAGTATTCATGCTATTCAATAACTCTCCTGTGAAATATCTGTTGAATTGTAGCTGGATCTCTGGTCTCCTGGGGATAGTACTTTGCTAGGTCAACTTAGATCTATTTCTTAATTTGCACATGTTAAATTCTCTAGCAGTCAACAGACTGCAGCAGAGCACCTCAGAGACTACTGAGATGATAACTGTGAAATGAGAGAGGATGTCACTGACTCTTTTTGCACATAGTGAGTTCAGGACTGCCAACTGCAAGTGTCCCAAGTTACCAGGACCCTGTATCCTGTCCCCCTTGCCCTGACTTTGCAGTTGGTATCAAGCACGGTGAAAGAGAATGGGAAGAATGACAGTGTCCTGCCGTGCTACGAAGTTCAACTTCTGTGGAAAGTGTAAGAGTCAAGAGAGACTCAACTAGGAATGTCCTGTATGTCAGGACTTCTCTTCAAATAGTTCATCTATAGGAAGTTTTCTGGCTGTGATGGATGAGATGGCACTAGCTTCATACACCTCAGCCTTCTACTTGACTTGGGCTTATTCAGAGCACATGTGTATAGGAACTCAAATATCGCACACATTGTGTGTCCTGGTTCTAGGGGCGTCTCCTAGTGTAACGGTAGTAGCTGCCATTGTTTAAAAGTAACCTCAGCAGTTTGCTGGTGAATCTTAAATTTAGATCCTCAAACAAGTAGAACAGCATTTTTTAAAAAGGTAATTGACTTTAAAACAGTTTTGAAAAACTAGGTTTGTAAAATTGACTCTGTTTTTCTGTTGAGGTTTGGGATAGGCAGAGTCCAACTGATGGAGGCCAGAGTGGTCTGGGAATGGAGCTTGAGGTGGGAAAGGGAGTCCTAGTTGGAATGACATATGCAGACAGTGCTTGTAAGCCCTCTCCCTCCAGAAGTCTTCCTGTTGACCTGCTGGGAGAAGTGCTGAGGTGCACTGGTCTGATGTGGATGCTTGTATGTAAGCCTTTTCCCAGGAAGAACATTGTTGATAGCAGTTTGTCTGCAAGCACAAAAGGTGTTAGCTCAATGTTGTGATTTCTCTTGTATATGAAACCTTATTAAACTTGTGCTATTATGTACAGACTTTTCTAAAGGTTTCTTTTTGGTTTCCAGTACTTCACCTGCCTGATGATAATCCTCATTACTCAGGTTGCTGCTGGACTGGTCATCTACTTCCAGAAAGAAACGGTAAGTGTTTCTTACTGTGTATCTTTTCCTTGGTCTTGGTTTGGGAAAACAGGAGACATCTAGAAATTTGTTCTTCCAAACTAGGCTATAACGAACAGGCATAACTGGATTCTCCTTTCCTCTACCCACACTCAGCAGCTTTGCTGGGCAGTTTGCTTTTTCTGTATCTACCTCAGTAGTACTGCTTTCTCAAGTGATATGAAGCTCTGTTTGGTGTGCAGGCTTTATTTTTGGGTAGTGGGAACAGTAAAAAGAAAATCCTGAAAGGCTGTAGACTGCACCTCCTCTTGATCCTGCTGTAGAAAACTATTTGGGCATGTATTAGCAGTGGTTACTACCATGTTGCCATCACTGGTGCCTTGAGGAGTTACCAGCCTAAGCACTTTTAGGACTGGTCTACCTCCTTGTACCATCTTGTTATGTGCTTTTGGTGTTTCTGCATCTGTACAAAGCTCTCCTTGCAAGAGCTCTCCTCTTTCCCCAAGAGCAACCCCAAATATCTGACGGTTCCTGTTCTACAACTGGAGCTTAAAAACAAGTGGTTTAAGTGAAGTGGATCTCTTTGTCAGGAATGCAGTTTTACAGTGTATGCTTCTAGAGCTCCAACAGGCTTGGTAGTGTAAAGGGAATAATTCTTGAGCTACTTAAGTGCATTGCAACAACTCATCCTGGCTAAACTGGGAGGCACAGACATGCAGTCACAAGTTATAACTGTGGGGTCACTACTGGCTTCTGGTACCAGTTGTGGATAACCCGTCCTTTGCTGCATAACTGTATATCTATAGCACTGTATGGCTGTGCTTGTTTCTCCTAAGCCAACCCTTCAGCTAGGCAGTTACAGAAAACAGATGGTTGAGGAAGTTATGGATGGGACCTGGTGGAGTAGTTTGGGAGCAGAGGGAAGGTGCCTTCCATGAGCCTAACGGATATGAGCTTTGTGTAAGTGGCTGTGGTGACTCTGAGCAGCTGTTGCCTGGGTTCCTTGCCAGATGTGGTGTGAATGTAGCTTGCTCTTTGGGCTGACTGAAGCTGAAGGAGAAAATAAAATGTTGGCTAACAGGTGTGTAAAGATGCAGCTTTAAATGAGCTGCTGATTTTCAACAGCTCTGACTAATACAGGGAGGAGCTGTGGGGATGGGCATTCCCCTGTGATGGGGAAATACGACTTTTCAGACCATGAAATTCTGTACCTCTGTTATTTCTCCTCCAGTTGTCACTCTACTCTAAAATAAACTCTAGCTTTTAAGCTGTAGCTCTTCATTTAAACCTCAGTCAGACCTGGGAGAGATTAAAGTGCTGGGGGTTATTCTGCACAGCCCTGGGAGCTGGTGTGACTGACATCATCACTTGTATAGATCTGACAGAACGGTCAGGGAAGCTGGGCTTTGAACAGATGCTTCTGTTCAGTCCTCAGTGAACAAAATCCACGGAAAAGCTTTTTTTTAGAGCCCTTCTATTTCAGGGGTCCTCCAAAGTGCCAGCCTAAAGTGCTAAGAAAAACTGTTTCAGGAAGGTGTTGGCTGAAACCTCCAGCACACTGGTTTGAGGCTGCGCTTCAGTGCACGTCGCTCTGCTTCGCTTGGTGTGCGTCATCCCAGGGCAGCTCGGAGCACAGTGAAGCACACGGAAACTGCACAAGATCCAGTCCCTAGATGTCTATTGTGTTCTTTGTGTTTATTTCTTTCTGACTTTGGGAACTTGGTTAGATATGAAACAAGGAATAACAGAGTGAGGGAAAGGATTTTGGATCCAGGATGCAGCAAGTTGGTGCTTGCTCCTCCACTTCTTGTAACTCAAGTATTTATTTCTACAGGTTCGCTTGATGTTATTGGAATATCTACTCCTTTTCGGTGTCAAAATCCCCTCCACCCTGACATGTGACAGTATATTGAAATAAAGTTGGCATAACTAAAAGGCCGAGCCTCTGACAGGAAGGCTGCTGCTTTGCCTCTGCCATGAGCATTGTTAGAGGAATGCCCCTTCAGACTGGAATTGCCCAGTACTACTGGGAGGATGTTGATGCAACATTCATTTCCCTACATCTGCTGATGACTGAAACTGTGGAGAGGGTTTTTTTAATGGACAACGAAATAGTAACTTCACAAATGTTACAAATGGCATTCTGCTTTGTGAGCCTAATGTCACTACTCACCTACATCTAGTGGATGACAAGCCCCTAAACGTGAGAGCCTGGGCAAAGTCTCTCTTGGCCTAGTCCACACAGTGCTCTGCAGCTTGCCTCTAAATGCTTGGAGTGAAGGAGAGCAGTGATGTTTTGGGAATAGTCCTATTGCTTGCTATTGTTTGCAGCAAACAGGCTTGGGTGATTTTGTGCAATGACTTGTCTGGGGCTATGGACTATGCATTAGTTTACGAATCTGAAGTGACTAGGTGGGGAGAGCTCCCTCCAGGTTTTTTGAGCCTATTTTTGTGTGCAGGCTAGATGCTAATAAATGCTGGAGGAAGTCTAGCTTGAGTCTGACAGAGGGAACAGGATAGATGACTGACAGTGGAAGAAGCCTGCACAATTCATTCTATGATCAAGACTGGGATTGAAGACCCAGGCTCTTGCCTCTGGCATTCAGCTTTCTCCATCTCCCTCTTCAGTAAGCCCATGTGAAGGGGAGACTGACAGCCTTGCTGCTTTCTGGCAGTGGTCTGTGGCTTTTTCTGAAGCATTGTATGTCTCACAAAGCACTGAGTCCTGACAGGCCTTAAATGGGTGAAGATGGTGGAGATGTTGAAAACCTGTCTAAGGGTTTCATAATCCCTTCTAGCTTGTTGCTCTTTGTTTTACTCTGCCAGGTACCTAAGGGTGAACAGCTGCAGGTGCCTATGTTTTCCCTTTGGGCTATTCTGCTGGTTAAACTCATGAGCAAGCTGGCTGTGTGTGTGCTCTCCAGAGCTGTGCTATTGTTTGCGTAATATTCTCCCTTTCTCAGATTACTTTCTGAAACATGTAGGAATGCCTGAGTTTTTCTCTAGCTGAAATGCCTCACTTTTTGAAACCAGCGCTGTTTGCAAGACCTCTTGCCTGTTCTTGTATAAGAGTAGGGGAATAACAGACATACAGCTTCCCTATGCAGCTGTGATTGGGGTCACCAGGTTCAGGTCTTGTCTTTGCTTGTTGTGGGGTCCTGGGATGGAGAACAGAAGCACTGCCTGGGATTCTTGCAGAAGTGACACTTGGCTCCATCTGACCTAATAGCTAAGGGACTAGATGGGCCCAGGGTAGGAAAACAAATCCAGCTCTCCTTGCCTCCCTCTGCATGTGGAGCAGCAGTGTGCGGGAGGGGTGAGGGTGGGAACTCAGAGGTTCAGTAACTGATAAGGCTTATGGCAGAAGCCAAGGCCAATCTCATTAGTGAGAACCAGGTCAGGTTGCCTCAATTTGAAGGGAAGGAAAAGGGGAAGTGAAGTAATTAAAAGGGGAAGAGCTAGACATCATGAGAAGAAAGATCATGCAGCTCCCATCTGTCTGGCCTGACATAGCTGGTCCTAGTGAACTGAGCTCCAATTTTCCTAGGAAGAAGAGTTGGTGATGTAGAAAAGCTTTTCTTAACAGTAGGAAGTGTTTCCTCTGGCTGAGTGTCCTGGGGTTTGCTGTGGTCAATTACCATGCTTAATAGTAGAAGAAAAGGGAAAAACCATTTCCACTGATTTGAAATATGCTGCGGTACCACAGTCAAACAGGTAATATATAGGATGGGAACATCCTAGTCCTTAGTCTGATGTAACTCTATCCCATCCCTCAGGCAGTCTAATGACACTTTTTTCCAACTTGTTATCTGGGTCTGTCCTTAGCAGTAAGAGCTGTCATCATGTACGGGCTGGTGAAGAAGAGCTTCAGAAGGAGGTGGGAGGAAGAAAGTGAAAGAGTCTACCAGGTGTAGCTTGCACCTCTTATCGAACTGAAGGGTGTTGTAAATGTCTCTGGATAAGAAATGGGGTTGTAGGGATGATTTGATACACCTGAGCTTTGTGATAAGACTCTTAATGAGAAGTTTAGATAGTTGTAATACTTCCTGTCTTAATACAGAAACAGAAGTTGTAGGAGTCTGAGGAGAGGCAGTTCAAGGCCTTGTGAAAAAGGCGAGTTTCCCCCAGCTGTTTGTCAGTAAACCCAGCTGCATACAGGAGCAGGAGAGTGACTCATACCTTCCCTGAGCAGTGGAGATGAACTGCAGTGACTGAGATTCTTGACCAGAGTTTTGCTGGCAGTACACAGACTCACATTTTTTGTGAGTCCTTAAGGCAATGTTGTCCTTCAGCTTACACTTATCTTGCACATCTCTCTTGTCTGGGGCAGGCAGTTCAGTCTGTGTCTTAGCAGGATAACTATACCCGGTTCTGTTTCCTTACGGCTCATCAGGCTTGAAGCCCTTCCCTGTGCCTGGGCAAGGACTTGCTGGGAAGTACTAGTGCTTTGGCTGCTGCAACAGCAAAGCTGCTGTCCTTAACTTATTACTTATTGCAGTTAGCTTTTTAGAGTGACTGAAGCTTCATATATGTATTCTAAGTCCCAAAGAAAAGGCTACAAGGAATTGACTAATGTAACTCTCCTGCATCTTTTTTTTCTTGACAGCTGAAAGAAGAGTTGTCTCACATAGTTAAAGATCTGATTGAAAAGTATAACCCTTTGAATGAAAATAAGAAGAACTTGCAAGAAGTATGGGACTATGTGCAAATACAGGTGAGTCATGGGGGACACCAAGAGTCAGATGACTTGTCAGTTCAGACAATGGCCTTTAAAGCTAGGCTGAGGACAGGGAAACAGATATTGCATGTTGATCTGGCTGATCTGCAAAGTTGCCTGTGAGGTTTGGTGCCTGCAGACTAGAAAATGGTCTTGCTTGCTACTACTGGGTCAGACCCTGGACCATTTCTACATATTGGCTGTTAAAACTAACTAGTATCGGCTGCATGGCCTAATGTATCCAGCCTGTCCTTGTTTGCTGGGCCTCCTGAATACTAACCAAAGTGAAAACCACTTTGCATATGACTTTTGTAGCACGTTTGCATATGATATTTGTAGCAAGCTTATTGCCAGGCAAGTCAGCAGCACCATCTGCCTTACTACTTGGTGCATGTTGCTTGCTTATTGTGATGGTTCTTCTGCAAGTGTCAGCATTCTTGGGAGCCATCCAACTGCCCATGGTTTCTGTTTTAGCATCAGGGTCAGCACTTGAGCAGCTAGAGAGTATTCAAGCACACTGGAGTCATGACAGCTGTTTACTGCCAAACCACAAGCCTTGAGAGCTGGCTGGCTGTTGTGGTTAAATACATGCCCAGCATGGGACTGATGTGTAGTAAGTACAAGTAATAGCATTTGTCTTCTGTCTGTTCTTTGGTCTGCAAAATGTTGACCTGCAGTATTTCTCCTCCTTGGAGAATGATTTATTTATGTTTTATCACTGTGGTTGCAACTCCTTGCTAGTGAACACAAGAGAAGCCTGAATCTACTGTGGAGAGAGGCTCATGCTTGAGCCCTTTGTGTATGTAAGAAGACAAGAGGGTTTTGTAGAGGTGGAGAAGTAGAGTGTTGGGGGTCTTTGCACACTGAAGTTAGCATTTGAAAGGGGGTGGGTATTCTGTAGACCAGTCTTGGAGTTAAAGTCCAAACCTCTTGTGAGGCAGAGGTAGTTCCTTCTGGAGGCTGGATCTTCACAACCCTTGTTGGGAATGCAAATACTTGTCCTGGTGTGGATGTTCAGCTGTTTGTATCTCTGCTTCGTGTCTGTTATAGCAGAAACACTACTTTTCCTTTCTGGGCAGAGGGAGATTTTTCCCTAACCTTCTACCTTGAGATTTATAGCCTTTCTGCTGTGTGCCACCATGCAGGCACAGGGATCCATGCTTATGATAGGATCTTTAGTACTTGCTGGACTTCCCGATGTGCTTTCCCCTCCAGCAACTACAGTTTTATCACGTGGCTGTATAGAAATGTAAATGTTTCTTTGGATGGAAAGTATTCCTCATCCCATTTTCCAGCCAGTCCCCACTGCAGCCAGGCAGGCGCTAGCTCACGGTGACGTGCTGGGGCTCGGCAGCCTGGTGACGCCATCGTGCGGTGGCTGCTGCTGTCCCCGGGGCCACGGCTGAGATCGGTGGTACCTTGCGACTGGGAACAAGAAAATGAGAAGTTCCTGTTTCGTGCCTGAAACGAAAATGTGTGCTACTCAAAGAAAAATCAAGTATTAGCATTTAAACCTATGGAGGTGGCATCACTGGTGGAAGACTAGGTAGTAAGGCTTTTGACATGTCTGTGAATACACGTGATGAATTTTCAACATATGAATCTCTTGCCTGACTTGCCTCTCCCTCACCAAATCAACCTGCCAATGATAAAAGTGGAGGGACTGAAAAAATCTCTCAAATGTGTCACACAGGACAACTGCCCTCCTCCAGCTGACCCACCAGCAACACCTCCATTTGCATTTTTACCTTTATTTAGCACTGTCACCTGGAAATAAAATGAGGTTTGCTAGTATTTAGTCTGCTACAAGTCAACCTTTAACTCTTGTTTTGCTAGGAGAGTGATTCTTTAGTAGGAAATAATGTCCCTGTCTTCTGGACAGCCCTATGTATAAGTGAACAGGGTGGTGTTCTAATGCAGCTAATTCATGCAAATGGTATGGCCTGACTGTTGTTGTTACATGGAGAGTTCCTGTGTACTTCTGCCTGTTTATTTTCAGTTATGTTGCCAGTGCAAAGTGTAAGACTGTGATGATCTCTCTCTGGTTATTAGATTTCCTGCTGTGGCTGGACTGGAGCAAAAGACTGGGAATATAATGAGATTATTATCAACAAAAGCATGACTGAGTATCCCTGCTCCTGCTCCAATAGAACAGAAGACTTAGAGGAAGGAAGAGGTTTCTGTCATCTGGATGATCCTGTCAATGGCACTGCAACCTATACTGACTGGCCTGTTCATGGGCAGGTGAGTGGATATGCCTGGGCCCCTGACTTTCACGTCATTAGTGTTTGAAGTAGCTGTGGAATTTGGGGGAAGGGGGAACAGAGATCCCACCATTTTTTGCTAAAGCTACCATGAAAATTGGTATAGCATGTAATGGAGATAATTCCTGCATGCAAAGACGATGTGTTATGGATTTTTAGTCTTGAGATATTTAGATTCATGCTTCTTTTCCTTGTGACCGTATTTTTTCTATAGGGATGTATGGATGGTGTAGAGCAGTGGTTGAAGGACAACCTTGGTGTCATTCTTGGGGTTTGCACTGGTGTTGCTGTTATAGAGGTAAGTCACTTCCTGATGTGAACCTGTACTCTCTTACTATGGAGATTCTTTAAAAGGCAAAGCTATTTTCTTGAGTAATTGACACCTGGTTTAATGGTGGTGCAGTTTTAGCTCTTGGTTATGTCTACCTGGGCCTTTGAACTGCTGCTTTCATTGATTGGATTAAAAATGGAACAAAGCCCTGTCTACTTGTGGTTCCTTCTGATGTGTCTGACTCTTGACAATTCACTGTATGCATAACTAGGAAGACTGAGACAAGCAGCATCCTGCTAGTGAAATCCCACTTGTTGCCTTAAAAAGCCCATAACATAGATTCCCGAGGAATGCACATCTTTCTGCAGTCCATTTTGCCATTCCAGTTACTGCATTTGCTTTGTGTTGTGGACCAAATCTATTCACCTGTGTGGTGTCATTGAAAGACATTCACTGTATTCTGCTCCCCTGTATCACCTGTTCTTGTCCCCCTGTTATCTGTCTGGTTGCTGATTTTGTTCCCATTCTTCATATTTATTCCAGCTGCTGGGGATGATTCTGTCCATTTCGCTTTGCAAGAACATACACAGCGAAGACTACACCAAAGTGCCCAAGTCTTGAGTTGGCTGACTCCAGAGCTACGGCACCACAGAGAAAGGAGCAAACAGAACATTCCTGCCTCATACCCAGACTGTCCAACTGTTGACCATTATTCCTGTGACATCCCATTTCTGATACCACTCTGCTAAGAACTGTTAGACCTGCAACACAGCCTGATCTTCTGGCAATAGGGCCATTGGGCCACCTGCATCCTGCCTCTGGATTATTTCTACTTCAAGAAGCAGAACTTGGACTGTCTCATATCACGTGAGACACTGATTAACCTGAGGGGACAATGCTTTTGCTGCCTGCTCCATGATAAACAATACTACTCATATCAGCATTCTACAACCCACTGGGCCTAACATACAGTAACTTCTCTCTCCCTTGCTCTTCTCCTGCACATCTTTTCACCTCCCCCCAGAAGTCCCATCTCTTAGTCCCATGAGCCAGGAATTCTGTTGAGATTCCAGTGCTTTGGTAGCTTCACTTGCTTCACTGACTTGTGGTGGTAACTAATCATGCTTTATAGGCTTTCTCCTCCCTTGCAGTTAACCTTATTCGGCTCCTACTGTGCATCTTCCAGACTAGGTTCTCATCTGAAATAGAGTGCTACCGTCATACTTGCTTCTTCTGCTTCTGGAGTCAGCTATGCCTTGCCTTCAGTGGAGTTCTTCCCTTTGAGCATGATGAGAAGCCACTGGGAGGGAGCCAAGCCTACCCATTAATTCCTAGTGTGACCTGGCTGATTGTGGTGGCAGTGCTCAGCTACCTCTGGAATGGATCCTTGGGGTTTGGGTTTGATGCTTAGATGTTTCTCCCATTTGCCTCTTTACCTTTTCCTCTCCTCTTAGCTCCCCTTTGCTGGCTCCTGTCAGTTGAAGGTACTTCAGAGACTGCTGCATAGTGTGGACTCAGCCCCAGGCTGTCTCTGCTGGTTGCATTCTTGGGTTGCCAACTCTATAGAGGTTACGATTAATTTTGATTCTTCCCCTGCCCCTATATGAACCTAAAATTTGTTAGCTGTGGTTTTTAGATATGAATATGGAGGGATCTGACTGGATTGCTGATGTTGTATATTGGAAAGACCACTGCTACCAGTGCCCAGTGTAAGTTCTGTAGTTTGGATGCAAGAATAAGTTGCTTTTATTTCAGTTGTCCATTTTTCTAACTCCACTGTGGTCTGGAGCCATGGCTACATCCTGAGTTCTGTTTCAAGTGCCAGCACTGCAGCAGATAAGTAGCAGGTTCTGCAGTCATGCAGGGTGGGTGGATTCTGTGTTAAATGGCTGGGCTGTTCACTCTATTCAGCCAGTGGCCAGCAGCAAGGAGTGGTGTAGACCGAAAGAAGGTAGGAGATGTGTGTGAAACACTGCCCCATCTTCCTACATAAGAGAACTGGGTGCAAATCTTCAGTCTTAGAGGTGTCTTGCGCACAATAGGTTTCCTGCTGTTGTACATGGTACAATCACCCTGATAGCAGGAAGCTGTATGAGAGTGAAGTGGGTGGTCCTTGCCTGAGACCTATTACGAGGTACCTGGTGAGAGAGCCTTTGCCTTACAGAGGTGGTCCCTGGACCATCTCCTGTCGGGGGGGGTTGGTAGTCATAACCCTAGTAGCAGTTCCGGAGGTGGTTTCACTACCTACTCAGTTTTCTTCTGGGGAGAAAGGCTTGTGCAGGGGATCAGGGCCCCAGCAGTGGGTCCCTGCTCTGTCCTCTCTGGACACAGTAGTGACTGGAGAGAAAGTAGCTATGACTGGGCAACTGGTTTTTATAGAGGACGGATAAGGCTTTGCAATTCTGAGATATCAGCCCCTTCCTGCACAGATCCTTTGAGCTGATCTTTGCTATAGCAGAAGGCACCTTTAGCAGTAAAGCTTGCTAGCTTTTTTAACACACTCTATTCTCTAATATGTTCTTATTTGTAAGATTCTTGTTCAGTTACAGATGCCAATACCAAACAGCAAGTAAAAAAATACCAAGCCCATTCTGGATTTCCTTTTTTGTTTTTGTCTGTTTTTAGCAAAATCTTCCTACTGGAAGAAATGCATGTACAGATATAAAAGTCTAGAGGGTGAATATTTCTGTAATAAAGACTTTGCTAAAAAAATATCTATCTGTCTGTGACTTGTGCATTGCAGTGTTTTCCCCTTGCTTCCTCTCCATTCCCTTCTGCTTTACATGCAAATCACTGACCTCTTGTTTGTTCAAGGTAGCAAAGGGGCCTGTCAAAAAGCTGGTCTCAGACCCATGTGTGAGATCAATGTGGACTGTGAAGATACTGCCAGCAGAGGGAGGTGACAGTTTTCTGGGCTGTACTCTGCCTTGTTTTATGAAGTATGTTTGAGTTAGGGTGATCTGATTGAGTGGTAGTTCCTTTAGATTACCTACTATGTCCTAAGCTAAGTGATCTCTCTATTTGAAGATGTCGCTTCAAATCTGTACAGTCTGCACAGTATGAACTCATAAGCCTTGGGGACTAATTCTGACAAAATGGAAGCTTGCTGCTATGCCCACAGTGCATACAGCTCTTGCTAGCTTACCTTTATAATTTTTTCGTACTCACCGTCAGCAGGCTTCTGCCACCAGGCTGCTATTTTAAAAAAAGATTCCTCAGCCCCTGCCCTACTGCTGTGAGGAGGAAGAAAGAAATTTTTGTAGGTTATGTCACCACACACTGGGCTTGAGTGAAAAACTCTTAAGAAGTAGATAGGGCAAATGTATAAATCTTGCTTTTCTCAGCTCAGCAGTTGAGAAGTGGATATGAGCTGGATCTCAAAATTCTTTCAGATCCTGTGCCATGTTGGTGTTTCTGGCCATTTAAAATGGCTTAGAGGAACCTGTGGTAGTGTGCTAATGAAGTCTACAGCTGTTCCTTTAGCGAATAGTGGACATGACCTAAGTCTTCATACATGTTTGAAGAAACAGAATGAAGTTTGCAGAGAAGAAGATACTGGGGTGCTATCAGCAAACACTGGTGGCAACTGGATCTAAGTCAAGACTTCAGTAACCCTGACCACATGAGTGCAGAGCAAGAGGTGCTTAAATGGATCCTGGACCCACAGAAGGGTGCAATGATCTGTCTTATTGTGAGTACAACTTGTTCCTTTTGGCTTTCCAGGGCTGTGCTTGAGGAGAGCTTGGTTCTTGGTAATACAGAGTCCCCCCTCTTTCTGGTTGGTTTCCCAGAGCACTCTGCTTTAATCAGGTGGCAGTGCTGTCCCCGGGCCCCACCATTTAGAGGGATACATTTCATGTCAGCCCCGACCAGATGACTTCTAGGTGTAGAAGGGCACTGCTGGTTTCCATTCAGCCTGCTGTGGAGCTGGAAGGAGAGAGGAGGGAAAGTGAGGACTGGTCCGTTGCGCGTCCGCAGCTTGGGTTCCAAACTGCCCAAGCTCTGTGGAAACCACTTGCCTTTGACCACTGGAGGGAGGTGTTCCACCAAGAAAACTAAGTTCAGGCAGGTCCCTGGGGAATGAGAGGATGACACTGATGGCTTCCTTCTGCTCCTGGCAGCAGGGTAGCTAAAATAATTTGTAATTACAGATTTATTCTCCTCATAAAAGATTTGTGTTACGTGCTTGGCATTTTTAGGCATAGTTTTCCCTTCCATTCCTTGGGGCACACTGTTGGATATTTTGTTGCATGTCTTTCACTACTGTGAGAGTTATGTTTCCTTCTTGTGTTTCTGCTGTATGTAGCTCTGGAAGTTAAGCAGGAGTAACTTCTCCTACTGCTTCTTTCCTTGTCCCCATTTTTTCCTTTTTGCTCCATCCTCAGTTCCTTCGTGCAATCAGTCTGTGGGGAAGGAGAGGGCATTTAATGCTTATAAACTTGATCTAAAAAAGATTCCAGGAAGAAAGTCCTCAGATCTTCAGAGAGGGAAAAAATCTGCTGCTGCTCCTTGGGCCAGGCTCCCAGCTCTTCTCTAGAGGTAAAGGTTTGCTGCTGGAACTAGGAATCAGACTAGCAGTCAGACTTCTTGGGAGCTGCGGTATTTGTCTAGCAAAGCCCACAGGCCAGCCTCTGCAGAAGCTCAGCACATGGAAGCGTTTTGTGTGTAGCCAATAAGCTGCTATATGGCTGTCCCTGGCCAATAATTAATATTGCAAGAGTAGATTTGTGACTGCCATGTGGCCTGAAGCAGAGCTCCTAGTAATGAACTGGTGACATTCCTCATTCTTTGTGATCATGAAGCACGCAGAAGCTGCTATAATTCTTTCCGTGAGGTGTTTTTTATTCTGGAAAGGGAAAAGAAATGGCATTAGTTAGAGTGGCTATGGGCAAGTCTATAGGTCACAATGCATCTTGTTTTCTTTTATGGTTTCTGCCTAGCTCATGCTCAAATGTAACATGTGGCAACTGTTCTTTTCCCTCTAATTGTCCCATGTGTGTTGATGTGGCTGGTCTCTGCCAGCTTTGCTCTGGAATTAGGCTGAATTTGCTAGACTTCAGAAATGTCTGATTTCTGACTGCTGAAGGACAGGCTGCAAGTGGTGGTGTCAGACTCCATGACTTGGTTGGGGAAGGCAAGGAACAGGCAGCCACAGGGGCTCACTGCTGAAAAGCCTGAGGACCCTGGGATTCCTACAAATGCTGCCACTCAATGCCATAAATGGAGAACATACCCTCAATTATTCATGATCTGGCTCTATTCCATTAGCTGAGACTCTGCTCTAGCTGTGGCCTTTTATTACAAATAAATCTTAATTAGCAGACAGGATTTCTGAAAGATATATTAAACCAGGTTGACACTAAAAACTTGTCAATGTAAAAATCTACTAGCATGGAAGTCTTCAAACACTTGCAAGATGGCAAAAGGCCCTTAGCAAAAAATATGCAAATAGTGAACCAAAGCTATTAGTAAAATGTTGCTAGTAAAGCTACTAAGTGTGCTTTAGCCATCATAAACAATTTCTAGCAAGCGTGGCTGGCAGAGCACGTGCAATTTTTTGCCTTGTGGCAAGAATCCCTTCTGCCAAACACGGGAAATTACCTTCTCCTAAGTAGATTGTATAACTCCAGCCATACATTCTTACTTCTTCCAGATATGAATTTTTGGGGTTCTCCCTGCTAAGATCCTAATATTACAATTGGCTGAGGTGTGTGTGCTGTTTGGCTTTTGTAGGGTGAGATTAGGGGGATATTGGTTGCTCTGTACATGGAGAAAAGGTATTCTAAGTTCTCCAGGCAAAAATATTACCTCTATTTAAAATAGGGGTTTAAGAGGAGGATGAAGCTCCAAGTAGTATGTGGATGCTCTAAGAGGTATGGAATGTGAAAGGTAAAATCCTACTTTAGGCCCCTAGGATGGTATTTGCACACACTTGAATTAAATTTCTCTCTGGTATCTTCTTTCCTATAACTCTCTCACTGACAAATGGCATCATGAAGTGACTCCTCTGTCCACAACAACCCGGAGTTATGCAGAAATTATGGAAACCTACTTCTGTAACTAAAACAGGCCAGAGACCATTTTCCTCCCCTCCTATGGACTCCAGATGTTAGTAACTCCCATTCCTTCACAATGTGTCTTCAAGCAATGACAGCAGCTCAGGGATTATCTTGATATCACTCTTTGTTCTGTGAGTGTTCACCATCTTAGGAACAATTGGTTTTACACCACAGTGATGTCATCATGCTGCTGCTCCAGACCTACATCAGATCTAGGCCTCCTGCAGGGCCCAAGATCCTTACTATGTCACCACTTTGTCCACTGTGTGTCTCTTGTCAGCATTACCTGCTGTTCATAACCTTAAGTCTTCTCCATGTTGTTTCTTCATGTCCAAGCAATTTTCCTGGAAGTTCTCAGTCTGCAGTTCTTCCTGAATCTGACTGCCAGCATCAGGTAACCAAGTCTAATAAAACAACAGTTGTGACAGTGCAGGAGGTCAGAGGACTGTGCATCAGACTAACTTTTCCCTTTTTTTTTTTTTTTTTTTTCCCCTCCGTAGAGTTACAGACTGGACATATGGAAACTCTTCAGAGACAGCAAGAATCCCAGAGCATGTGATCATCTGAATGGCTTAGCCAGCATGCTTCCTGGGTATTTTCTACATAGCTCCTCTGGAAACTATTTAGGGTTTACCAGGGTGGAAATGTGAGGTCCTGTCAAGACCATGTTATAGTACAGACATGTGCTTTGTGCACTGAACTTGCACAATGATGTCAGAATAGTATACCTCAGGCAGTGATGTCTGCAGACAGCCTGGAACTATAACCCAGTACAGTGTAGATCTTTGGCAGAGATTGTTTCATGATGCTCTTAAGTATTTGAAAAGAAGTTGTTCTTTTAATACGACGTAGTAATTAGCTCTGGTTAGCACTGGTTGGGAATTCTTTTGCCAAAACAATTTTTCCCTAGAGGGTGTAGGTTCCTATAAAACAAAGGGTGTTTTATTTATGGCTTTTTTTTTTCCTTCTGCTTAAACAGACTGAAAATAATTGGATAACTTCTGATGGAGGGATTTCTTCTGCTTTCTTGGTGGTTGCTACATAGTAAACATGTAAAAGACTCGGAATTGAACAAAATAGAATTATAAAACTGTATTCTAAATCTGTCACCTAAAACCTGGGTATATGGAGCTTCTGAGGTGGGACAGAATGGGAAGATGGGTACATTTTTTCTGCTAAGATTGAGTCCAACCACAAGCCTACCAATAAACCATGTTCCGAAGTGCCACATCTACATGTCTTTTAAATACCTCCCAGAATGGTGACTCAGCCACTTTCCTGGGCGACTTGTTCCAACACTTGATAACCCTTTCATTGAAGAAATTAATATCGAATCTAACACCTCTCCTCCCCCTGCCCAGTGGCACTTGAGGCTGTTTCCTCTCATCCTGTCACTTTTTATTTTGGAAAAGAGACACACCTGAAAATTTTGTATTTTGGAGCAACTCCTATAGACCCATGTGAGCAATTCCTCAGAGCTTGTTTTTGGGTGGAAATGCACCAGTACCAGGTCTGTATGAGCCTGTGGAGGTGAGGTGGTGTGGAAGGTGGGCTGGGACAGTACAGGAGCTTCTGGAAGGTGAGGCACATCCACAGGAGGGAACAACCTGGGGAGGAGTCTGGGGAGGAGGATGAGCCCTTGGCACATGATCTAGGGGTGAAGGAGGTATCTGGGACAGGCAGAGGTGTTGTGGTGTTTACCCTGACAAGAGGGAACCATGGTAGAGGGCAGGGCCCTGCAATGAGCAGGGTGGGAAGGTAGTAGAGAGTAGGGTGGTAGAGATCATTCCTAGATGTTTAGCTGCAGCTATTTGCTCTAGAAAATCTGAATGACTGTTTAGAAAGGGGTTTGGCTTTAATCTGTGTTCTTATTGAAGGCCTAGTTTGTGCCCCAGGCAATGGCAACACCACCACCTCAGGGCTGCTGCCCATTGTAAGCCAAGCAGGAGTCATCTGGCAGTGGTGTCAATCCATCCAGGAGCCTCTTGGATTCTTGAGGCAAAGAGAGATGAGACAAGGCCTCACTTCCCTGTTCTGCAAGGTGACATAAATGGAGGGGGGCAGGTCATGCCTGTGAGAGATGTGCCTGGAGAAGCCTGAGGAATGGGCCCCCACAGAGCAGCACCCACAAGCCAGTCTGAGGAGCCAGTGTGGCTGGGTAGGTTGGTTTTGTAAAGAAATGCCAAGCTGCGGTCTGACCATGAAAGGCACTGGGATGAGCTGCTGCCAGCCCTGGAGGGGATGTAGGAAGCACATTTCTCTGGAAGAGTTGTTCTCAGGGGGCTGGGAGTATGAGACAGGTAGGGTAGTGGGCAGTATTTCAGCTCTTGAAGTTTGCTACATTAGTTCTGACTGGCATTGTGAGATGGAAGGACACAACTTCTGTGCCTGAGCATGAGCACTGCATTGTAGGGCTGCTGTTGTGGAAGTAGGCAGCAGGGAAGGCAGAAACCACAGCACCTTTGTCCTTAAGTAACTCTACTGCCTTTTATATTAATTTCAGGATCAGTTTGAAACCAGTTGTTTATAAAACAATCTACAAGGTTGCCAGAGTTGCCTTTTGAGTATTTCCAAGTATTGGCAGTCTGTCTGTTGGTTTATACACTTTCACCACAGATGTTATGAAAACAATCTCCTGCCTCCCAACCTAAACACCCAGATTAAATGTTCTTTCTCACGCTTACTGGCTCTTCCTGAAGTCCCCAGCAACTTCTGCTTTGGCTAGTGGGTCCCAAAACTTGATGAGAAAGTTTGGCTGCAGAATGCTGTGGGGTGCAGGCTCTTAGTTGTAAGGAATCCCCACACACTGGTGAGCTGTGAGCAGAAGTGAGGGAAGATGTCCTGCCAGGGACCAAGGCTTCGAAACAGAGGTGTGTCTGGGATTTGGGAACCCTCTCTTGTTTTCTCTTAGATTTCCCACAGTATCTCAGTGGTCAGTAGTGAGGAACTTGCACTTTGTTAGAGTAGTGAAGAAGCTGGTTACACCTGCTTTTATATGATGAGAAGATGCAGAGAGCACATCACTGTTCAGATGGCTATCATAAAATAAAATTAACAATTTCATGCCTGGCTATAGTGGCAGCTAATTAGTTCAAGTCTCACTCATCTGAGCTAGGCAACAGCAGGATTGTATTGTCTTCCTATTAGGCAATAGTCTTGCCTGACATGAAATGAGATGTCTGGTGATTCTCATAGTTGCATGCAGCCATTTATTTTTTACCACAGCTAGATTGTCTCACTCTTTAATAGCCAGCAAAATGGTAATGAGATCATCTTCCCTTCTCTTGAATTCCTCATAAGCTGTGCTGAGGACTCCTATGCTCTAGTAGCAAAGGGGAGGGTAAAGAGGAGGAAGCAGTCTCTCTGTCTCTAACCTGAAATGAGCTTGGTGGGAAAGGGTAGTCTGCTAGCTGCTGTCTTCATGGTGAAATCTCTGGAGTAACTACTTCCCACTTGATCCTTTATTCTCCCAAACTAAGAGAACTTCTGTCATGTGCTCTGGTTAACACCAGCAGGACCTTCTAAGAGCTTTGCTGACTGTTGTTTGCAGGGAGAGGACTACAGTTGAGCATGTAATTGGTTTATATTATGCAGAGATATTTCCCATAAGGATAAAAGCCAAGGACCAGAAGGTTGAGGGTATGGCATGTTTCAGGATCCTGGAAGACTTGTAGTGCTTACAACTGCTGTTGTCAGATTCCATCAGTAAAGCAAAGCCTGCCTCACTGGCAATGAAAGGTTATGATTAGGATCCATGCAAGGACAAATAAAAGCATATTAAAACTGTAAAACTCACCTGTTTATAGCAGAGTAATTGGTGACAGAAGCAGAGAATGTCTTGATAATCTGGTTAAGGGGTAAGGGAGAGTATGTTTCATAGAAACATCATAGAATATTTGGTGGTCCACCATCCCCAACCCCCCTCAATGAGCAGGGACATCTTCAACCAGATCAGGTTGCTCAGAGCCCCATCCAACCTGGCCTTGAATGTTTCCAGTAACGGGACATCTACCACCTCTCTGGACAACCCATTCCAGTGTTTCAACACTAAAATTGTAAAAAAGTTTTCCCCTTATATCTAATATAAATCTACCCTCCTTCAGTTTAAAGTCATTACTCCTGTTCTATTGCAACAGGCCCTGGTAGGAGGTACGTACCTGTCTTTCTTATGAGCCCCCATATTTGTGCTGTTGAGTCCCAGCCTGCCCACATAGCACTGCTGCTGTGTGACTGCCTGACATGCTGTGTACGGTAAGGAATGTAAAGTGTGAATGCAACTCTAACAGCCTTTTTTTTTTTTTTTGTTGAGTCAGTTGCAAGGACAGTGAGGGCTGGGACAAGAAAAGCTGAAGCTGGAGTTTGCCCATTCCTTGGGAATGGTTGAAGTCTAGTGTTGATAGGATTCTTTGGCTTCAGTAACATCTTGTTCATGGGAATGAGACCTCAATTAAGAACGAAGGATGAAGAGCTATGCAAGAAGGTTCTAGTTTAGGAAAACTTCTGGCACTAGAAATTCTTATCATTTATGTTAGCTGTGGGATGGAATTGATTTAAGAACACCTCTTACTGCTGTATTCTAAAAAACCTGTGACACTGGAAAAAGAAACAATGACTTGTTTGGGGTGAAATGAGTTGAGAAGCTATTGACTGGCTTAGGTTTAGGCAGTTGGGTAAAAGGTCCTAGAACAGCCTTTGTGATCTCAGCACCCATGGTACAGCGATGCTTCAGGACTGCCCAGAAAACTAGCAACTGTGGTCAGCCTGCTACTAGCACTTTGTTACTTAGTTAGGGGAGATGGAAGTTCAGTCTGATTCCTTCCCAGGCCTAAGCTTTGACACAGCATGGTGTCAGTGAAGTAACTGCAAGCTATAGGATCCTACTGAACATAATTCTTTCCACTATCTATGGAAGTCTTTTAGTATGTAAAAACAACTCACATTCTCCTCATTTTTCTTGCATACTCTTACACTACCTCATAATTGGTGAGACCTTTTGTCTTCTAAATAACACCCTTGAATGCTGCTGTTTCCTTGTTCTTCTGCAAGCCTTGAGAACATAAAAAGAACTGGTTATGGTCTATACCTCTATTCCAAAAGCAAAGCCCACCTCCAGCTGTACATTCAGTTTCAAAAGAGTTTGATATTGCAAGCTTAGCCACAAATAACACAGAAGCCAAGAAGCCCTAGCTGCCTGCTTGTGCAAATTTCTGAGATTCATGAACCAAAGGAGCTTCTAGTTATTTCCTATCCATAGTCCTAACTTTAACTGAAGGCTGCTGAGGCACTGCATCCCTGAAAGTAATCATGGCTTGGAGGAACTTTTTGGCATGCAGTCACAGCATGCTCTTGGAAACCTACATATAGGAATCAGGCTGAAACTCTTTGATACTTCTATTTTGGAAAAAGAATTATAAATCCAGTCTGAACCCTGGAGTTCACTTAGTGCTGCATAGGCCTCCCTGCAAATTCAGCCAGAGCCACCGGGTGTTTGCCACAACAGCCTCATTATATCTGCAAGTCTTCTGGTATTGCAGTAAAAACTGTTTATTACAACCTCCTAATGCTAGTCTAAACTGTGGTCTGCTAAAGCCCAGAGGTCTCAAAGTAGAGGCAATTCCTAGGATGTTACTGATGGCTACCCATTGGGATGTGCCTGTGAATACAATTTAGTGTTGAGTAACCTTATTCCTAACTCTAGCTTTCAGAGAGAGCACACATTTGTAAAGATGCTTTGAAGTTCAGCACAGGTGACAGAACTGCTTGATGTCTTTCCACCAGAGACAAGGACAGGATTTGGGCTGGGATTAAGATCTGTTGTTCTATTCTGGCTTTCCTTGCCTACAGGGCAAGAATAAAGGCTGCTTCCAAGAAGGGCCATGGATGTTTAGGTACCAGTTTGAGGGTGAGGTGAGGCTAGGGTTGGGCAGTGTTCAGGAGAGATAGGGACTAAAAGGGATTTGGAGGATCTATTCAGGTTTTGTAGTATTAAGAAAAAGGCTGGTGAGGTTTTGGCAAATGCATGAGGCATAATGTGGGAAGTGGTTACTGGACTGGATTTAAAACTAAGATCAGGAAAGAATGCTCCGAGGGAGGTTGTTTTGGTTTAAGGGAAAGAGGAGAAGGAGAAGGGAGTTTCCCTTGTGCTTGCCAAGGTAAGAAGCAAACTTCTTCTGAAGCTCCTGCCAGCCCCTATTACCCATGAGTGTTTCTCGTCATCACCTGCTAATACCAGAGAGTTTATGAACTTCTTCAATGGCTCATTTCAAACTAAAGTGTTCATGTTCCTTCTAGAGCCTGCTGATTACCAGCTCCATCCCAAACGTACTGGCATGGACGAGATTCCTGGAACTTCAAACTTTAGCCGTGAGCTCTCTGCATACTACATTAAATGCTGCCACCAGCTTCAGTTAGAGAATGCAGAGTTAGAGAATGAGAGGCACTTTTGCCTCTCAGCAAAAGAAGATGGTTTAATTGGGACATTCAAAGATGTGGACTTAATTAGGCAATTTTGCTCGTCTCACCCAGGGATAGGAGGAATCATTGCAAACAGCCAATAGAAAGTTTTATTAGAACTATATATCTCTCCTTGTGCTTTTCCATGCAGGTTGGAGCTCTTCAGACTACTTTCAACTGATGTCAGGATTTTTTATCATTTACAAGTGCTGCTCCCATCACCCTTTCAGCAGCCTTGTGCCACATACTGTTCTACTTGGCTGTTTCCCCATAGGGACTGTGCATTCCTCATCTGTGCTCCATACTGGAGAGTAGCAAACCACTGTTTGGGGCAGATACCTCACCTAAAGGTAAGGTGATTCCCAAACACTTCTCATCCCAGAAAAACTTAAAGGTTATATACTCTTCTAAAGAGCTAAACAGGTTTGCTTTCTTTTGACATTTCTTCTTTCTGGCAAAAATCTGCAATCACTTTTTTTGTGTAAAAGAAACAATGGGGTGGTTTTTTGTTGTTTTTGAAATGCCTACAGATTTTTTTTGTGAAAATTAATAAAACCTGGAATTAAAAGAATGAAGGAGATGTGCACTGCAGGTTTTTTTCTGTTTTTCAGCAAATGAAAAGTCTTCAAAAGAAATCTGTTGCACATTGCTCTTTGTCTCTAGAAAAACCAATTTCTTGTCTAACCCCTGTGTGTATGTAAAACGCCTTACCCTTTCCCCTCTCTAATGTTAAGATTTATAGGCTTCCTTCCCAGCTGTTAGTCGTTCCTTCAATGAAGGAAAGTAAAACCAGCAATAAATAAATTCACGGTACTAAGGCTATAAATTTCTAAATCTAGTTGCCAAAACTAATTCATCATTTTAACATAGGCACCAACTCCGATAAGATATGGACCTGCAGCATTCAGCCCATTCCATAAATTTTTATTTAGTTACTGCACTTACTCCACTGGGAAAAAGTTCTACTTGCGCTAGAAATTGGTGGGTCATTTCCCAGCTAACAATTCCATAGTGATATCAGAGGTGTTACCTACCATGCCCCCATGTGACACAGCTGTGGCTGTTTGGGAGCACTGTTCTATTTCTCTGTATTTAGTTCAAGTCTCAGTACTGGGTATATAAAATTGAAATGTGTTTCTCCTTTCTGCTCCTTTTTCATTTATAGCTTTATAAAAGTCCACAGGCTATATCCCAGGTCCCAGTAAATATTTAGTTGTCTTTTAAATCTAGTACAAAAACATTTGTGATAAATAAAACAACATATTTATATAAACTATCTCATTCTCTTAAGAGGTACTCCCTAAATTAACTTATGTTACCAGAGTAATGTGTTAGAACTTATATTTGTACATCTGATTTTCTGTAACATTTTTCTGGAATTTTAAAGAAAGTATGAGTCTCTATCAAACTCACAAAATTATTTGCACAAAATGTCTCTATTAAACATACATATAAGGTAAATTTTTCAAGAATTTTATCAGTATGAACATGCTGTGTCCCATGGTAACCCTCTTGCTGTATTTAATTTCTTTTTTCTGCTAAAAACATTTTGCTTCCTTAGTTCTGATCTGACATGACCTGAGTGGTATTCACTCTTCAGCAGCCATTTATCCTCGTATACTTTGGATTTAGCTAAATGAAGAGGCATTTTCTTTTATGCTTAGGGAGCTTCTGTGAAGATTGGGAAACTAATTCAGTGGTAATAGGATGAGAGGAGTAGGTAGAGGCAAGAAAGGAAGGAGCCATAAAATTCAAAGAACCTTCTTTTAAAAGCCAATAGCTCCCCAAAGTAAGCTTCATCTCTTATTTTGGACACACATCTCAGGTGCCTAAATTGGTAGCCTACTCACAGTTGAAAACCTAATCTGAACTAGGAGGTGAGCCCTTTAGTAGCTGCTGAAGAAAGTCTCGCACTACAGTTTAGAGGCACTACCACAGGACCATTTGTACCTCTCTACCCCCTTGCCTGTGGAATCTAAGCATGGGCAGCTCCATTACGCTTAGTACACGTGGCTACCCTGCCCTTTGATTAATCTCAAACTTGGCTGATTCTTTCAAGTTTCAAATCTTGAGTAAGATCTGGAATGTCTCTTGGGCTACACTCATTGCAAACATATGTTGGGGTGAAGACCACATCTGTGGTGGTGATGGGGGAGAAAAAAAAGTATGTGGAAACTTCTGTCTCCCCTCCACCCTCTTTCTCACCAATCCATCTCCATAGTTTAACATTTGTGATCTGAAGAATGTGTTCCACAGGCCGTATTTCTGGCTCACTCTACAAGTTATTCCATTTAACAGACCTTGCCAAAAATGGTTGATGATAGCATGAGGGAGAAGTCTAATGGCTTTCAGCTACAGTATTCACATTAAACCCCTGCTCTAGAGCTGATATTCAGTGAAACGACTGCTGAACTGGAATGTTCTCATGTCAGTCAGTAGAACCTGTTCCTACTGAGTTGTCACATCCTTCCCAGGGTGGCAACGCATGCCATAAAACTGTTGACAACCTGCAGATCTTCCCTGTTTACAGGATTATCTGGCAAATGTTTTTGCTTTACTGACTATACTTGAGATGCGCTCTTTCCACTTCACTGGAACTAGTGGATCCCAGGCCACTAGTTTGGGGAGTTTTTTGTTTGTTTGTTTCATTTAGCACTGCAGGTGGCTTGAATCTAGAACCTCAAGTAAAATATCACTCAGGTTGTCTGTGATTCCTGACATCAGGCAGGAAAGGTTATTTCCAGGACTATCAAGAAATAATTGTTAGGAGACTGCAGAATTTCTTGCTGAAAGCAGGCTGTTGGCAATGTTGGTTTAAATTGGAGAAATCTGTTAGAAGGTCATGAGAATTCATTGCTGGGAGTCAGAAAGATAGGGGTGGGGACAACATCACATAAGCACTGCTAATGTCTCAACTCCCTAACTCCTGAAAATGTAGGCAGTCATAGTGGAACTCCAAGGGGCAGTTTCAGTGACGATACATGAGGTGGGAGTGGTGGGTGGCTCTGCTGTGCCACTGCTGTCTGCACTACAGTGAGCTCAGAGTCAGCATTTGATGGGGAAAGAGGGGTGAATGTTACACCCCGCTTTTGTAGGTTCTATAAGCATAACTAGTTCATGAGTACTTCATAAACACATGGTTAGTTCCCACCTAAATCAACAACTAATCCTATTTTTTCAGCTCCTTCCCCATAGCTTTCTGAGCATATGAGTTCTGGAAACTGCATTTTTCCTGACAACCCCATAATCAAGGAGAGCATTTCTGCTCCTGTGGTAGGATCTAGGTCTAATCTTCTAGCTGCTGGCCCATGGAAGGGCAGAAAACTCAAGCTTTCCTTCTGAGATCCTTAGCAGACTCAATTCTGATTAGTTGTGGCTGGACAAGAATGCCAGGCTTCATTAGAAATTTCATCCTTTTGAAATTCCCCAGGAGCCAGGCAAGGATAAAAAGAGCATCTACCAAACAGGGACAATAATCAACATGTAGGCTGCTGGCAACAACATGCAGAGTGAGGTACATCCTGGTGCTGCTCCCTAATATTCCCCATTAACAGCCCACAGGCATCCTGGGGAAGGAAATACAGCAGACCAAAGGCCAGGGAACAGACAAAACAGGAAAGGTACAAGTATTCCAGACCTCTTAGAAATTAATCTGATTTATTAAAATGCATCCCACCTTCAGTCAGAAGCTTTATCAGGTGCCCTCCTGACCCTTTGTCCCTCTGCCTCTCTGCTTTAAGCCTGTTTGCCCTGTATGTTACCTAGTTGTGAGTTCTGCCTCAGCATTTGTAAACATCCCATTTTATCAAAATTGCTTGTTCTTCGACTAGATGTTTTTCTCATGGCCCTTCAATTGAGCCAGCTGAATTTTGCTTGGTCTTCTGCAACTATTTCTTTTTCTGCTTGCAGTGAGTTAGGGAATGGAGGAGTTTGCCTTCTTTTTGTAATTTCTGTGACTCCTTCCAAACAGCTGGAATTTATTTTAATAAAGTTCATTTCAATGGAGCCTGGAGCCATAATACATGAGGCTGTGATCTCAGACGAGCTCATAAATTAAGTAGGGTCAGCTCTGGTCAATGCGTGCATAGGAGACCTCCAAGGACACCCTGTGTGCTGTTCAGCCTGTGCCAAGGATAGAGCAACTGCCAGACTGTGTCTGCCCAGTGGGCTGTCTCTCTTGGTATGCTATCTCCAGCCACTGCCAAATGCTTTAGAGGGAGATATGTGATCCCTGTATTGGGAAAGTTATTCTTAACTGATTTTAAGTTCCTTCTAGACCTTTGTGGCATGAAACTGCAAGTGTGCTGTCTCACGTGTGCAAGGGTAGTTGGGGGCACCGGACCCTGGCTGCTTACACAACGCCTGGACCACTCTTTGACAGTCGTGCCAAAGGCTCTCCTGTAGGGTGCTCTGCTGTCAGCCCTGTTTCAAACTTTGCTGTCTGTCCTGAAGGATGAATGCACCGCAGAGATATCTTGACTTCACAAGGAAAGTAGACAGCTTGAACACACCCTTTGCAAGTTTTCCTCTGAAGCTAGATAGTAAATATGGGGTTTTAAAAGATATACAGTCTTGTCATAAAGACTCCAAAAGAGGGTGACCTCCACTATTATGCTTTTGTAGTTCTGACTGCCCAGAAATTGCATCTTATTTAAATAAGAAAGAATTTTTCTTGTTGACTTTCCAAGTATTGGTTCACATTATGTCTTTGACAGAAAGACTGAAACGCCTGTCTGCTTGCCTCCTCCTCCTTATAAACCCTTTTCTATGTGCAAATCCCTATATTCAGCAATTATGTCACCTTTAAAACTTCTCTTCTGTAAGCTGAATTAATTGAATAGAATAAGCCTTACATTCGAAGTCTTGTTTTCCAGTTCCTGCGGTTCCTACTACAGACAGTCCCGCTCAGCGATAAAGCCTGGATGCTTTGATATCCAGAAGTGTCTTTTTAATTCTGATTACAATAAAATCCACTGGTTAGCAGTAAAATAATCCTTTAGGCTATGTTTGACAGTAGTTTTTTTCATCAGTGAACCTACTAATTTAACCTTTTCTCTCCCAAGTCAAGGAAACTCCTGAAAATACTAAGCATTTTTTCCTAACAAATGTTAGCTGCTTTCCTAATACCTTGACCTTGACTTAGTGTTTAAAGTCAACTATGGGACATGGTCTCTGTTTTCTGGAATAACACTATGTGGAAAGAGAGGCCCCCAAAGAGCAGGAAGGCCTTCAGGTCAGGAACTTCCAAAAGCTGTCCTGTGACCTTCCCACTGTAGAGGGATGTACCAAGCTCAGGAGAACCCTCTTCCCTTCTTTTATAGTCTCTGGTGGTGAGTGAGATAGGACTATTTGTTTTCCTTCTCTTGTTTTTCTAATCCCTTTTCCTCTTGCCATAGTACACCACTTCACCAGCAGTGGAAACAGAGTTTGTACAGAGCTATTATTCACCAAAAGATTAAATTTGTTAACACTGCTCATTTTCCCACTTCTCTTTCTTGATGCCTTTTCTTTTGCATAAAAGAATCTGAATAGATTTTCAAGATTATTCAGTTTGTTGCTTCAGAAGCGACTAGAGTCAGACACTGTTAGAACAGGCATTAGGTGGACTTCTTCCACTGAGAAAACAGCTAACATTTCTCATTTCTGAACAGAGGCTCTTTTTGTGACTCCCTTTGGGTTTTTTTCTCAGCCTATGGTGAAAAATCTGCTATGTGGCTGGAGTGCTGAGTGTTTCAGGTTTTATTGGTTTGACTGTGAAACACATTAACAACAGCTTCTTCATAACAGGCAGATGCTAATCTCCAAGTCTCACTTGACTTTGAGTTTGTTGTGTATCTGAATCTGAGTCTGTAAAGGGACTGAGACAAAGCACAGCGTTCATTGGTGTTGCTGATTAGCTTCCTCATCCTCTCAGTATCTGTCTGTGCCATCACCTGAGTAATATCACTTGCATGGTGTCATAGGAGTGGCAAATATTCTGTGTCTGGATACCAGTACTGATGCACTCTTCTGAAGTTTTGTCTGGGCAATGACAAGGACTCAGTCAGATGGTTTTGCTTGTAGCTGACTGGATTTACTCTGTAAGGGCTGCGTTTTATTTCTTCCTGCAGCAAAGAAGATACTCTTCAGCATTCAGCCTGTGTTTCAGTTATAATTTTTCCCAGGTTCAGTTTCCAGGGCATACTCACACGCCTGTATATCCATTATCTCTTTTATTTTGTGCTGTTGGTATCAAAAGCCTGTCCCTTAGATTTCCAAGGCAGCCTTATCTGATTTCAGGAATGCTGTAGGAGCCTTAGTAGCTGTTAGGTGCCATGGATGACTGGGCTGAAGTGGCAGAGACTCTTATGCTGCTTAAATGGTTGATGCAGGAGAAAGGTATACTGAGTTGAGTCAAACCAAGTGGATAGAGGGAGGAAATTCAATCAGAGGTTCTAAACATGGTTTGAGAAGGAAACTTAAAGCATTTTTTTATTTCTCTTTTGCAGAAACAAATAGAATTCTGTAATGACCTCTTATGTGTTGTGTGAATGGGCATGGATGTGGGTGTCTCTGTTTCTGAATGTGTCTCCATAACGTGCTACAGATGTTTTTCTGTTTGCTTGCTTGTTCTGGACATTTTGTTCAGTTCTTCTGCTGTATATTGTTTTCCAAACCATGATAAAATATCTCATCCTCAGGCACTGGGCACTGCTTGATGGAGACATAGCATCCATTTCAGATTTACCACCTTTTGAGATTAGGAAGAGCTGAAAAAGCAAGAACAAATGTAGGATCAATGCTGATACATGCATGATAGCTTTGGGGTAATACAGAAGAGCCATTGGCATAAACTAGGTCTGGGGACCTTCGCTGTACCATAGCCAGAGTGTACCAACAGACTGCAACCTTCCCCTGCTCCCTGGGAAGGGCTTTGGCTGCCTGTGCCCATGACCAGGTCTGCTATGCACAGCTGTAACCTGGTGTGAGTCACTGTGATACAAGAAGTGTGAGATCTGTGTGAAGCCTAGTCAGGGGTCTCCCCCTTGGAGAGACCTGTGAGAGTGCTTGGGAGCCACTTTTAAACTCAGGCCCTTTGTCCTTACTGAAGCTCTATTGCACATATGTCTGTGTCTGACCGTGTACCTACCCCCTGGTCCCTGACCCAGTGAATGAAATTCATAGCCTGACTTCAAAGCTGCCTTGCCTTTGTGGACTTGTCTGGCAACTGCTGGACTGAGTCCAGCCGTGATTAGACTCATTGGACCTTCTCTGTTTCCTTTCTCCTGCACTGTGGGCCTGCACTTTTGTGGGTGGGAGCACTGCCCTACCTGTCCTGCTGTCACCCTCAGCCCTTGCAGAGCAGCCCTCTCGTGCTGCTCTGACACCCTGCATCTGGCAAAGCTATGAGTGAGATATGCAGGGCATCCAGAGCTTGTGCTAATAAGACCTTTACAACATCACATACCACAATGCATTTTTGGAACGGATCTGAGAGGTTAAATGCTTGATTTGTGATACTAATCACCTCCATTCTATTAAGCCAAGCTCTTTTGATGGTGTTCAAGCTTCCAGGGAAAGGAAAAGCCTATATAAGAGATGTGGGGAGACATTTAAAAGACAAGATAGGCTTTTAATACATAATATCACAACTTCAAAGTCCACTAGCTAGCACCAGTAGCACATGATTCATTCCAAAATAGTTCTATACAATAATGTATTTTGAGAGGTCATATGTGCCTTTCGTAGGATTGTTTAAAAATATTGGGTTTATGGAAAGTTAGTTAACAGCAGTCCCAGCCTCAATGGATTAATGAATGATAGAATGCACTTATACCAATCCAAACTGTACCATAGGTACCGTGTCTCACAGTGCTCTGGACATGTATCACAGGGTTCTGCATCACACAGAGTATTTTAAAATAAGACCTCTTTATAGTTTTTATTTCCAAATGGCACTGACAACACTTCAGAGATCTTACAGTTCATGTGAGAGAAGCCTTCTAGCAAGAAATAGCAATTACTCTCGTCATCTTCTATGTGTCCTGGGCTGAGCTTATTTTACCACAGCCTTTAGGAAAGTATTTTGCAGCTGCTCCTTTTTTTGTCTGACCAAAGAGACTGAAAACAGAGGTTAAAATAAAAGCCTTTTACAGGCCACTGACAGTGATAGAGGGAGGCCATGTGAGGAGGGGTTTTCTGGCTGTGATTTCCTTTCTTGCTTTCAAAGCCCTTGCCACATTCTGCATTTCACCTAATCCCCCAGATTCAGATGCTAGCACCACTGGGGCAATCTGTGGATTCTTCTCCAATCAGCAAGTGGAGTAGCTTGCCAGCTGGGGGTTACTGACTTCTCATTGCCCAGAGGTTCTCTTGACTGCAGAGAGTTCCCACCACACTGACTGAATGGAGTTTGTGTAGAGTAGCAAGTCCTGACTTCTAAAATGAAGCAGGTAAGGGAGGAAGACTACACCAGCTGGACTGATCTCTGATTTTCCAACACATAAATATCCTAAACTGTGGGAAAAACCTCATCCACGCTTCTTGAAGTCTCCACAATCTCTTCTTTGTGTCCTCTTCCAGGGCAGAACTGACAGGAACTAAATGAGACAACAATCAGCTTGTATACCTAATTAGTGCAATTTCCCCTGAGTGGCCTGCTGCTTTTAGTCCTAGATTTAATCTGCCCTGCATGATATACATATCATAAATATTAGGAATAAAACGTGGAAAAATATCTCCCGTTTCTGTACACTATCTCTTCCATTCCTCTTTGGTCATTAGGGGTGTTCTCTACAGTCAAAACTGGACTGAGGATAAGTACTGATGGGATCTCAAAGGCCTAATATATTTTGCCAAAATAAATATTTGGAGACAGGCACAAGATTTCTTCTGTGTCTGTAGGCCCCTTCATGCAGCAGAATCTGGATGAGTGTTCTGCATGACTGCAATTATAAGGTCCCTGCTTGTATCCACAAGGAGGGTCTAAACACCAAGAACATGAGCTTGGAAGAAGCTTTAAGTTCCATATAGAAGCAGCAAAACTAGCAACTCAAAAAGCACTAAGAAGTACATCATCGAAGTAGAAAGTTTAGTATGTAGTGAGTATTGCACTTGTGCAACATTGCAAACAGAGCCATAGTATGACATTCAGGCACTTGAGATACCTCCCAGTTCACCAAACCCACTTGTCTTACTGTATCTGCACTGCTACAGACCCTCAGCTGTTCTCCTGAGCAGTGGTAGAAGTCAGCAGAGCGTGAACATGGATGTTTCCTACCTGGTGCCTCCTTGCTCTGGCCTTGTAATATAGGCCTACATATCAAATGCCTTTGTTTTCCCAATTCCTCTTGAAAAGTTGGCACCCGCTGAACTTTACCCAATGCCTGCAGTAGGTACACAGCTACAATTTAGCTTGTTTTCTGATAATCTCCCTCTTAGCCATTGGGAACATTTAAGAGTGGGGTCTACTATTTCACACATCTTAAAAGAGAACTTATGTCATCAAAATTATTTTACCATGCCCTGTTCTGGTCCCCATCTACAGAACAATCACACCAAGCTTTGTCATCTTCAAGTCTAGGGATCTGGGATCAAAGAAGCTCAGATTGGTCCTGCTCCTATAAATTAGCTCTTTTGGCTAATGCTCAGGAGAGCTTAGTTCATACAGTCAAACTGCATTTGGACGTGGGGAGGTAGCACAGCACATCCTGACCCAATCATAACTGTAGTCTATTATGGTCTACATATCCAGCTACTACTATCAGCAATGGCTAGTCCTATAATATGGTGTAATTCTCTCCACTTCTTTTCTTGTCTAGTTCCTTTGTTCCTAGCCACATTTCAAAAACATGGTTTCTTAAACTCTGATCCCAGTTCTCAATTATTGCCATTCCTGTTTCAGGGAGTAAATAACCTGCATTTTCATAAGGAGTTGTTGAAAACTCTGAGGAAAGCTTAATAAGAACTTTAAGAAGCTTAATCAGAACTTTAGTCAGAAACCAGTAAAATATGAGTGATAGTTTTGCTTCCCCTGAGGATGAGGAAGAGTTAACAATTTGAAGACAGTAAAACTAATTCTAAATGGGGCTGCAGCCCTTTCAAATTGTTTCTTGATAGGTATTTGAATGGGAGGACTCAAAGAGGCTTCTAAGTAGCAATTTGGAAGGTAAGTATTAACTAGTGGTTAATACTTTATTACAGTGCTAGAGGGCACTGTACCGTTGAAGGTACTGTTTATGGATCAAATATAATAGCTATGAGCTAGACAGTTTAATAGCTTGAGATTCCTTTGCACATTTTGTAAGAGAGACATGTTAATCCTTACAGTGTTGTAACTCATAATAATTGCACTCTCCCTGTCTCAGACACACTGTGTTTAATTCTTTGTTGTCCTGACCCTGTGGACTCCTTTCTTCTGAAGATGTGTGAGAAAATGTAAACTGCTGCCGTTCTGGATAGAAAAACATTCTGCTTGCAGTTTGCACTAGTACAAATGCCTCTATGTGGTTGATGCTGCATGAAGTCTGTCATGTCTGGAAGACCATTAGCATTTGCTTGTGTAAGTACAACTGCGAGCAGCAGCGCTCCATATAAAAGGTCTTCTATCCAGTTAGATCAGCTTTACTGTTGATAGATAAGGATGAAATGTACTTCTAACTGCTGTCAGTTCAGATAAACAGAACTTAAAGACCTTTTTACAGAGTGCCACCAGTTGTCTTATAACACTATCACAGAGCTGGTGTCCATCACTGTGACTTTAAACAGTTCTCACCTTGTGCACTTCAGTGTTGCATGTTTCTCTGCGGAAAATTGCTTCATCTTTGCTACTGGACTTTTAAATTGAAAATAAGAAATAGTGAGACTATCTGAAAAATTAATACCTTTTCTACAAAGTTATTTTAGAATGTTTTGTTCACACTTTTTTAACTAAAATGTTGGTTCATAAACAAAACATTCATAAATTTGTCTAAAATATTAAGATAGTTTTGGTTTTGAATCAGAATTCAATTTCAAAGTGAAACATGATTATTCACTTTTTAAAGTTTCTTGTTTTTTTTTTATTCTCACTTGTATTTTTTCTTACTAGAAAGAGAAAAAAAGGAAGCTTTGGATTTTACCTTCTTTTTTAGAAATATTTTTAATCATCAAATTTCCTACAAGTATTTATTTTCTTCTTAAAGTTTTGAAAACCCATGTTTTCACTTAGAAATTACTTTTAAAGTAACTTGACTAGTTCTCTTTCTGAACTTCAATCAGTGTTATCATGTAAGTTCTTCCTGTATATACAAAACATAAGGAAAAGTAAGTTATTGCTGTTTCTGGCCATCACCTACAATATCTGTCCCAAATCACGATATCATGACAGCAAGCAAGTCTTGAATTATAAACAGTCTTTGTTTTCATGTGACCCCAATTAGAAATCCACACAGTTAACAGATCCATGAAATCTACTGTCCTGAAGATCTGTTGCAATGGGTGAAAGTGTCTTGGGAAAGTGCTTTCTGGCAGCAAGTATGTTGTGGGTTTGGACTTGCATCACTACCCAAATGCACTGAAGGGACAGCATGCAACTGAAGGTCAGGGAAACTCGAAACTGTGAAGGTAGGCACCAACAGAGTAGGTGCTGCTATAAAAATAACATTTTTTATTGCAATTTTCTTTTTCTGCAATTTCCTTTTTTTGCAATTTTCTTCTTTTTTTTTTTTTTCTCCAAGTTGTGGAAATTAACTCTGAAGAAAGATCACACTGGACACCTGAGCTCTCTTCAGTGTCTTTTCTTACCCTGCAGAATATGACTTCTTTCTCCACCTTGCATGGCTATGCCTGCAAATCCCATCTTGCATATTCCCAGGTGCCTGTTTCCAATACAATTTCTGCTTGGCAGTGAACTGTTATTTTTTCCTGCTCCCCTACCATCCCCCAGCTCATAATCTAAGCAGATGTGAGGTGGGCTCATCCTTCTTGCAAAAAATCTAGCTTTTGGCCTATCATAGGAAGAGAATTATCTACCCACACTGCTCTGCATCCCATGCTCCTTTCTTCTTCCTTCCCTTTCCATTTTCATCTCAGCTTCCCTTTTAATTTCCCTGCTGCTACCTTATAGACTATGATTCTCCCTCATTTTAATCTCCCCTCCTGCTATCTTAATGGATTGAAGACATCAGAATCATGAAGGAATTTTTTCCAAGTCCTAAGAATTGTTTTGAGAAATGGCTGGTAATTTTTTACATATGGGGGTTTTCTAGGGAGATATTTTACAAGTATGCTGGGTTTGATTAAAATGGACACTTCAGCAAAGCGAGAAAGACACCAGTATTTTCTGACAGTCACCTGGAAGGTAGAAAATCCAAACCTGAGGCTGGATTTACAACATTTGAGGAAGTTTCTTCGAGGTTGTATGCACCTCCCTCTCCAAAATGTAAGAAATTTCAAAGATTTCCACATACTAGGAAATGGTTTCCTTACCAGCTGTTGCACATCTGTGATTAGTTTATAAGGGTTTAATTTTGATCTTATCTCCTTATCCTACAGTATGCTGAAGTATTTGAGTTGGGTTTTTTTATTTTGTTTCATGACACTGTCAGTGGCTATAATACTTATGCACAAAATCTTTCTTGTAGGAGTTCTCATCACTCTGTTTTGCAGTGGATGGCAGAGTCTTGGGTGCTACAAAACTACTGGATTAAGACAACAAAGATTGCTGCACGTAAGAAAGTCTCAGGTAACAGTGACTCCTCACTAAGGGATATGTGTTGCTGCTTTTCTGGCTTACTCAATCCCTTTACAGCACAGTTGCATGCTCCTGGGTGCCATTTCAGGCGTATGCTTTACCCTTTTCTCAACATGTAAAATAATCATCGGATGCTGGCCAGCACACAGGGAAGCAGGGTAATGGCTGAGAGTGGGAAACAGCCAATTAAAGGATCAAAGTCAGGGAAATTAAGCCTTGAGAGGAAAGGGTACAAATAGGGTGGGGTTGGGAAGAGTAGGGTAATAGCAGCCCTCAGGGGAGACACCGGAGTAGGAAATGGAACCAGAATCAAAGCAGCTGAGGGCAAAATGCAACCGCTATCCTTTGCTGGGATTGTCTAAGAAGGAGAGAAGCAGCACAGGAATGGAAATGGAAAAACTTTGTAATATATACATTGATTTTGAAAGTTGTTTAGCTACTGCACTCTCAGGGGGGCCTGCCTGTGAGCTGGGCTGTGCAAACCGACCCTTCCGTGTGATTCAGCAGCTGCATCAGCTGCCAGCGAGCTCCCACTTTGCTTCTCGGCAGCTTGCTTGCATTGCCACTCGCTCTCTTTCCTTGCTGCCAGTGCCTGGTCCCTCCTTCCCATAGTTCTTTCCTATCATCTCACCTCTGCTTTTGAAGTAATGCTTACTAATATCCTTACTAATATTCCCCTGTTTTTAGCATGCTAGATCCTTGGTTTTAATGCCTTGAGTATATGTAGTTTGTGACTCCACTTAAATAAGTGGGCTTTTCTGAGCCTTTTTTAAAAAAAAGTTGCCCAAGAGACACTTTTGTTGTAAAAGGTTTTTCACGGAAAATTAGATGTTTACAAAACAGTGATAATACTGAATTATTTGTTTGGGTTGATTTCCACCCCTGAATGATTTTAAATGGCAATATGCAAAGCAAAGTAATTTTTCTTGTATGTCACACTGTTTCATTAAGGCACTAACAGAAGACACTTGATCTAGAAATTAAGATAAGTTGCTTCAATCAGTACTAAGTAGCAGGTGCCCTTAGTGATTAAATGTAATAGAGTATTTCCATTATTCTATTAAGCTTTATGTCAGCAGTTGACATAGTTCCTCTCATATCCTGAAATACCATGAAAACATGTTCAGAACAACATTTCAGGGTCTTGGAATGAATGCTTTCTGAAAGCGTGGACTATAAGGATTTTCACTTCATAGAAAATTTATAAAATTTGTGTTTGGTCTATAGCAGATTAAACCCCAGGAATTGAAATATTTTCTTTTCCTGTGAAGGATGAAGGATTAGGTTTGATATACAATGTGTTTCTGACACAGTGAAGGTACTATTCTACTTCTTTGTTTACTATGTTATTTGTGAAGAGCACAGGAGTACCTTTCTCCTGAGTAGTGTGCTCTTGCCCTGCCGTTTGGTGATTCTCACATATATTGAGGTTTTTGGGGATAAAACCCAATACCCTAAACCTATTAGACAGCAAGATAATTTATTATAGAATTATAGAACCATAGAATTGTTTAGGTTGGAAAAGACCTTAAAGATAATCAAGTCCAATCATTTATCCAGCACTGCCAAGTCCACCACTAAACCATGTCCCCCTAAGTGCCACATCTTTTAAATACCTCCAGGGATGAAGAGTCAACCACTTCCCTGAGCAGCCTGTTCCAATGCTTGATAACCCATCAGGGAGGAAATTTTTCCTATTATCCAGTGTAATCCTTGTCTGGCCCAACTTGAGGCCATTTCCTCTTGTTCTGTCACTTGTTACCTGGTAGAAGAGACTGACCCTCACCTCACCACAACCTTCTTTTGGGTAGTTGTAGAGAGCTATAAAGTCCCCTCTCAGCCTTCTTTTCTCCAGGATAAACAACTCCAACTTCCTCAGCTGCTCCTAATAAGACTTGTGCTCCAGATCCTTCACCAGCTCCATTGTCCTTCTCTGGCCTAACTCCAGCACCTCAATGTCTTTCTTGGAGTGATGGGCCTAAAACTGAACGCAGAATTCGAGGTGCGGCCTCACCACTGCCAAGTACAGGTGGTTAACCACTGCCCTGGCCCTGCTGGCCACACTATTGCTGATACAGGCCAAGATGCCATTGGTCTTCTTGGCCACCTGGGCACACACTGGCTCATGTTCAGCCAGCTGTAGACCAGCACCCCCAAATCCTTTTCCACCAGGCAGCTTTCCAGCCACTCTTCCCCCAGCCTGTAGCGATGCCTGGGGCTGTTGTGACACAAATGCAGGACCCGGCGCTTCGTCTTGTTGAGCCTCATACAATTTGCCTCGGCTCATGGATCCAGCTTCTCCAGATCCCTCCACAGAGCCTTCCTACCCTCCAGCTGAGCAACACTGCCACACAACCTGGTGTCATTTGTGAACTGATTGAGCGTGCACTTGATCCCCTTGTCCAGATCATCCATAAAGATAATAAACAGGACTGGCCCCAACACTGAGCCCTGGGGAATACCACTTGTGACCCACCTCTGGGCCTGGCCATCCAGCCAAATTTTTATCCAGTGAACAATACACCCATCCAAGCCATGCACAGCCAGTTTCCCGAGGAGAATGCTATGGGAAATGGTGTCAAAGGCTTTACTGGAATCCAGGTAGACACCTTTCACAGCCTTTCCCTCTCCACTGAGCAGGTCACTTTAGAAGACCAGGACCTGCCTTAGAGCAGCAGATACAGAAAGAGAAAAACAATGAAAAAAACACTTGAATGATGATTAGGTCAGCACCCTGGGCTTTTAGCTGCCATTTAAATATGCATTGCAACATGAGGTATATAGGCCAAATGAGTCTACAGAGTGCCTTGGTGATGTGCAGTCTGAGACATTCATAGCAATGCATCTTTGCAAATTACTACAGTCTGGCTTCTTGTGGTCGGCTACTGCGAGTGACTAGCCTGTATCACACACTCCTGTGTAATGCATTGTCTGGGGCTAAATAAAACTATAGACTATGATAAAACTGTAAACAATACCTTGAGGTGGGTTATTGAGGCAACATCAAGGGGCCTCATACTTGGTGCATTGAGCTCCCTCAGCCCTCTCATTCACATCACGTCTACATTAGGTTTGACAATATCTTTCAGGGTGTATGTTGCATTACAGAACCTGACAACTGTAGAATTCCAAGTCTGACAATCTTGTAAGTTAATAATGGACTTTTTTCTCAAAGTAACCAGGAGGGAGGCATAGACAGTGACTTATCTACTTAATTGAAATCTGAGGAGTTAAGCTCTGGTTTTATTTCTGTCAGCACAATCCCATGGAAATCAATCATATGGAACCAAGTGTGCAATTTAATTCTAAATTGTTTGTTATATAGATGTCTGTTTCCACATGGGGTGGGATCCCCAGCAATTGTCTCAAACTGAGACAATTTAATTTCTTTCTCAGCTGAACTTTCACTGATTTAAAAAACCCACATATTTTTCCTGACAACTGATGCAAGACAGGTGAGGTGGCAATTGTGCGGGAAACAGAGGTGGGACATGTACACTCTCCCACAGCCTAGCCCCTTGCAAAGTGGGAGAGAAGTGAGGAAGGCTTATGATAAGACACGGAACTCTTTTTGATTCATCTGCTATCAAAATAGTAATGTGATTCTAGTAATTTAGATAAATATCTGAGGGCCTGGTTCTACTCTGTCTTACATCAACTGTTTATTGTACTAATGTGTAATATATATATGTTGCCAATTCTGAGATAACAGCTGTAGTTCAGTGTCCATTCTGGCTGCATTATTGTTTAGAGAGACATGCTATTTTCCCAGAAATGTTACTGAAAGAAAGAAACCCACAGGCAAGGAAAAATGGGGTTTTTTGAAAAGCTTTCTCATGTCTCCAGCTAAGCCCATGCTGACTGAAATCAGATAGACTGCTGGGATTCTGACTGCTGTTCCACATATTCAAAACAAAAAGGCAAATTCAACAGTCATCTGATGGCAGGAATAAGCCCAGTTCCTTCCATACTGGCTGGCCCCATCTGAGGAGTCTGGCCCACATGCTGTCAGGCAATGCCTGACTTGCCTGCAGTACTGCTGCATGAAATATTAGCATTCACGTTCAGCACTGATTTTTAATTTCTTCAGTTTGTGGTGGAAAATAACTCCATAAGAAAACCAAAGATTTACCTGGCCTTCCTGAATCTGATGAAAGCCGCATGGATGCATGATCCTCTCAAGCCACAAAGCAGGGAAAGGAATATAAGCCAGGGTTTCCAGATTTCCCAGGAGGTGATTTTCCTGGTGGACCATTAGGAGGAAGATAGAACTATAGAAAGTCTAGTCTCAAAACACAAGCATGCTTCTGGCCTCAGGCCAGAATGTAAGATGATAAAGAACACGTTTTTTTTTAAAAAGTCATAGACCAATGGAGATCAAAAGGGACCTCTAGAGGCCATCCAGTCCAGTCCCTCCAATCAACATGGGGTCAACTTTGATTAGGTTAATTGGAGCTTTGTTTCCACCCAGGTTTTGAATATGTCTGAGAATAGAGATTCCTCCATTTCTTGGGGAACCTATTTCAGCGTTTAACTCTCCCATTTTGACTTTTTTTCTCCCGATTCCTAGCTGAAATTTCTTGTGTTGTGACTTGTGTCTGTTGCCTGTCAGACTGTCACTGTGTACCACTGAGGCAAGTCTAGCTCAGTTGCCTCTCTGGATTCCCATTATATAATTGAATACAACACTAATATCTTCTCATAACCTTCTTCTCTTATGGTGAAGAAAGCCAGCTTTCTCAGTCTTTCTCTCCTCTTAATTACCATGGCCTCTGTTGGACTTGCTGCATTATGTTAGTGTCTCTCTTGTGCTGGGGTCCCAAAACTGACACAGCACTCCAAGTGTAGTCTCATCAGTGCCAAACAGAGGCAAATATTCCCCCCTGACCATTTGGCTCCACTCTTCTTAATACAGCTTAGTACGTGCCTGGATGCCTTTGTGGCAAAGGTACATCGTTGGCTCATGTTAGATTTGTCTTCCATCAGAATCCCCAGGCCCTTTCTGCAACATTGCTTTCTACCCAGCTGGCGCCACTGGGTTAAAGAATTCCTTGGCTGTGGTCAGGACATATATCATCAATATAGATAATTAAACTGCTCCTTTTGCATGGGATTATCCTGTACTAACTGCAAGACTTTGAATTTGTCTTTTTTGAAACTCCATCAAGTTTCTCTCAACTAATTTTTCTGTCTTGCCAATGTCACTTTAAATAACAGCCCTGTCCTCTAGCATCCAAATTTCATACCATCCACAAACTTGCTGAGGTGTACTCTGTCCCAAAGTCCAGTTTATTTACACAGACAACACTAGACATCAAAAAGTATTGTTCCCAGTATTGATCCCCAGGGACCACCAGTCACAACCTTTTGAGCCTGGATGTTCCTCCTGTTTTTTACTTACTTCTTAGTTTACCTATTCAAACCAAATCTGACCAGTTTGACTATGAGGATACTATGGAGACTGTGTCAAAGATATTTCTGTACTCAAGGTAAAACAATATTTACCACTGTCCTCTCATCCACAAGTAGAGCTTACAATTTGCTAAAAAAGTGGTCTCTTCATCCAGTCCTCAGGGAGAGGCAGTGCTGAGCATGTTCTCAGTGTTCCCTGGCTTCTGCTTTCTCTCCAGAGGTCTTCCATGTATGAGATAGTTCCAGCACATAACTTCATTCTTCCAGTCCCCAAAGCTATACACGAGTTTCCCATGCATAACTCAGCTTCCACATGCTTTCCTTCTCTTATTAACAGAAAGAAAAGTCGCCAAGTACATGGGAATGTGTGTCCCAAACCACAGACACACGTAGGAAGTCTGCTTTTGGCCCCACTTGATAGTGTTTTGTTTCCATCCAGTCTCTGCACATGATGTGAAGATGACAATGTCCTTCAGTGAGCAAAGCATTATTACTCTCTGTCAACCTGATAATTACAGTTTATTTTGCACACACTACTAGAGATATTTATCCCTCTATCTATCTACCTATCTATCTCCTAGCATCCCAGTAAGTCTCTCTCCCATTTGTACTAACAAGTGTGATCTTTAGAAAACACTTTCAATTGTCATTATTACTAAGGTGCCTGGAGATGCTGATGAAGTTCATGATACTGCTATAGCAGGTTGTATCCAAACATGCTTTACCCAAACATTTTTTAACTAAATAAGAGAAAGACAATACAGAATCAGAGTAGTGAAGCAATTTGCATAATATTGTTTAAATCAGGAGCAGAACCAAGATCCACAGATTTTAAATCTATTTGATCCCCTGCTAGAGCACAGTTTCTGTAAATATATTGTGGTAATTGTCCACATGCCAGGATTACTCGTCCAGGTGACAGAATGCCTTTCATATTCCTTTTATCCTGTGTTAGTGACCCAAAGTTACCCAGGTCTTCCCAACACCTTCCAAACCTAAGGTCACATAATTCACCTCAGAGGAACACAGGACTTGTGTAAATAAATCTTAATCCCTGCTCTTCCAGGCGTTTATAGAACCCAGGTTCTACGCGTTCAAGGTTTATCTCTGAGTCCCTAGACTTCTGGGTTAAGACTCAATGCCATGAATCTCCATGATATACATACCATAATTTTCCACTGGTCTCAGGAAAAGCTGATGCTTAAAATGTATGGAGTGTCCAGCCTTTGGCAGACCAAATCTTCCTTCATTACCTGCAGAAGAATGACTTCTCTTGTTGGTCTTGCAAGTACATTTTTCTTCCCTTCCAAACTTTAGATCACTATATTCTACCAAAATTTCCATCAAGAAAAATTGAAAATATTCCTGGCACAGTGTGATTAATCACCAGAGCTTTTGCTAAGGTGTGCCATCCAGACATCTTTCTATTTTCCTTGCAGAATCACCCTAGATGGGGTGGTAAATGCAGCCTTCATTCAGCCACTGAATTAGTGCCCGTGAAACACCGAGTAAGGGGAGCTGGACTGCTGGTGCTGTATCTCTACTCCACATTGTGGGTTTGGCTTCTGTAGGACCTGGAGGTGGACACTGGCTGGAGAAAAAATGACCCCAGAACATGTCTCTGCTGCTGCCACAACCTTAAGGGGCAGGAAAACAAAAGCAAACAGGAGCTTGAAATGCTGAGTGGGGCTTTCAGAAGGAAAAGAGAGGATGAGGTGCTTGGATTGTTGAAACAGCTGCAATGAATCAGCAGCTCTCTTCTCCCTGCCCTCCTCTTGCTGCACAGCAGCCCCTGCTATGCCAAGGAAAAAGTAATCTCAAAAAGTGCAATCTACCACAGTGCAGCCGAAACACACTTCAGGACAGAACCAGCCCACAAACTAGAGAGTAAGTACAGAGATGTTTTCAGATGAGACATAGTAAGAACTGCAAAGATTTGTACCAGCAGCAAAGCAGAACAGGAGGAAAAATACAGAGGAAAACACTGAAAAGGGAAAGAGCCAAACTTAATTTTCCTGTAAACTGAGTCAACTGGGCTGATCACAGTGAAAGTTCCTTTCAGTTACATCAGTATGGGATGTTCTGCTGCTGTCACCTGTACTTGTGGTTCCTGCTTTAGCTGGTTAGCCTGACTAGCTAACAAAGCTGCTGCTAGCACATGTGGCAGCTTCTTTGTCCAGAGTCGGTACAACTCTCTGGGAACTACAGCCTATGGAACCATACTCAGGCCACAGGGGAAAGTTTGGAAGCTTGTAAGAATCACATAGGCTATAGAGGGAGCCTGGGGACTGCTGTCACATGTGGGTCAAAGCAGTGTTTTGAGGACAACCCCAAATATGAGAATCCATAGGAGATCAGCACAAGAAACAAGTGAGTGAAAATTGCTCAGTATACAGTTGCACTCAGTTTATTGCTATGAGTCATCTAATTTTCACCCTGCCCCCCTTCCCAACCATTCAGCTCACCTTTTTGCCTGACTGCTATGGAATCTGTTTGGCCAGTGCCCACTTAAGGATAGTTATTGCAGGGAGTGCAGTTAGAGACTTTGTAATTGCTCAGCTGATGGTGTAATGGTCTCTCTGAGGATTCGGCCCAGCAACAGTAATGATACAGCTGGCCTGTCTTGCCTGATGGGATCATTTCCACCTTATTATAACTGTGATTTTCTGCTCAATAATTCCAGAGTATTTTTAGATTTTGAGATGAAAAAATGTGCTGAATTTGCAATGTTAGCTTTTTGGTTTTTTTTCTGTTTCCTCTTAACTGTTGACCAGGAGAAAAACAAATTTCCAAGAGAAGCCAGACAGGGATCCCCTAGTTTAGCTTTCTTCCTGTACCCTTTCAAGAAGAGAAGGGAACTCTAAGCAAGCTGTGGAAAGAGGTCAGTGAAAGAGGTCAGGTTTTTTTCTGGGGGTGAACAGAAAGCCCAGGCATAAAATAAAGTGAAGATGAATTTCAATTGAGACCACCTTCCATTCTGTCATCTTATGGTAAAAATCTTCCACCGAGAGGTGAGAGGTGAACTTCACTTGTTTGTTTAAAACCAGACCATAAGAATCTCTGACCAGAAAACCACAGAAGACAACATAGTCCTAGTTGCCACCACCAGCAGCCTTGTCAGCCTCCAATTGCTAGAATCACCTCAGTAGCTGTCCTTCCTCCAGGCCATTTTTTTCCCAAAAGAAAAAGTGAACAATTGTCCTTTGGCAGCTCCCAGGTGACTTGTTCTGGCACGTTAGAGCACCACAGCTCTAAATTATTTCTCTTGCACCTGTTTGACACGTGATAAAACCATGCTGTTTTGCATCTCGGGGAGGGGAATACAACTGTGAAAACTACTTCTCCTTTGTTATGTATAGATCAGCAAGGGATATCCTGTCAATTGTCATTTCTGTCTACATCTGCTGCATGTTCTGGTATTAAAGCCCAGAGCCTCAGACAACTATTGGATTTTGTTTATATGCTTTATTGGATTTTATGAACCTCAGATACACAAGACAGACCATAGGAGACATATCGTGGTGATATCCACAATAACCAATTAAAATCCCAGCCATGTTTCAACTCCATTTTCAATGAACTATGGAGACGCAGCCCTCTTTGCTATAGGGTGAACAGAGATCTCATTAACTACATTTAATTGAGAGTGGCAGCTAGTGGATTTTATACATTAGGGAGCACTTCTGTAGACATTGCATCTTTCAAATGCATACACTGAAAAATTATAATGAATCCCATGATCGATACAGAATCATCTCTCTTGTTTCCAGTGTTGTTTCTGTTCCAAGGTTACTTGAATAGATGAGCTTCAATTAATAAAATTCACATTTTCTTCACCTCACAATATTTTTACAAACGGACTCTTATTCCTGTCTTTTGGCATCATCTTTATCAATCAGCCTTTCAAAATAACTGAAGAAAAAAAATTCTCTTTTTCTTCTGTTTCATTTTGAGGATTTCAAAGCTCTCAGGAGCCGCAGACAAGACTCTTTTAAGTGTTTGATATTGCTTCTATTTTAGAGAAAGAGATTGAGGCAAAGTGAGGTTAGGTATTTCTCACACAGTGTGGCACACACAAAGGCTGTGGTTAAGCTGTAAACTGAGCTCTGAAGCCCCAGGACACAGAGTATAGCACTAATAACAAAACATCTTTCCTCCATAATTCATTAGAGATTCCAGAGATGATGTGTGAGCTCCTTCATGTTGTAGAGAAAGAGGACACACCAAGAATGTAATTTGAGGTCAATAATCCACCAAATGCAATGAAAAGGTAGTGGGAAGAGCAGCCATATGGCATGTGAGCTCACGTGCATACACATACACACACCCACATACACACACAGATATGCTTTGCAATACTTTGCTATAACTCAGTCACAGTAATTCCTTATGTCACCTCCGCTTGAAAACTATATGAATTGGAAAGCATATAAGAAGAGAGCATATTAGAGACTATTTAAGATGGTGGCAGCCTTTCTTTAGTGAACTGTGCTAACCCAGTTAATTCTATGAGAGTCAATCATTGCGTCGGTCAATTTGTACAGTCTTTAGAGAATCATATTAACCACTGTAGGTCAGTTCACCCTGTGGATTATCTCTTCTTTATGGATGTTAATTCCCTTTTGAGTGTGATAGCTTTGTAAAGGTAGGTACACATTTTCTTCAGGATGTTCTAAGCCCTATTTTGATGTACGTGCAGAGCTTTTTAAGCATCCGCTTTTTTGAGAAAAATGCTTCAGGCTTGGTCTCTGAAGTTTAATTGTTTTGGAAAGTTTGAAGAAATTATTTTCTTCTGGTTTTTTATTTTCCTTTTTTTTTTACTTGGGTCATGAGAAAATGGATGTCTGCTTGAGAGTGTAGTAATAGTAATAACAGTATCCTACTGGGGATGTGCAGGTAGCAGATTCCCCCTAGCATTAGAACAGCAGAAGGATTGGGAGCAGGATTGCCAAGTTGCCCTTTTACCTCTTTTCCTGGTGCTCTGTGACCTCACTGACTTGCCACCTGGGAGCAGTGACAGGAGGTGCAATTTGTGCCCAGGAAAGCTGGGGGCAGGGTGGCTCCCTGCCAGGAGAGAGGTGTGAGGTAGCTGCCGGGCTTTCATGCCATCAGCTCAGTGGCTAATTTTTTGCATAGCTTTGCCTTTCCCAGTGATCTTCTCCTGTGTCCTATGTTCCTCATGTGGTTTCCATTAAGGTCAGGATGGGGGAAGGGAAGCATGTGAATTACTGCAGTATTTACTCACTTATCATGCCAAAGCTCAGAGTGCTCTGTGGTACAGAGGCTGCAGGGAGCTGCAAGAAATGCATAAAGGCAGTGTTTGGTTGTTGTTAACTGCACTGATTGAAAGGCAGGAATCTCCTTCTGCCATCTCTTCACAAGACCCTGACCATCTCCCTTTCTTGCTGCAACCTGCACAAGGAACACAATGTTGACTCAAAAGTTCATGAGAACTAGATCCTCCATCCAGCTGAAAAGAACATGACAATTTGAATGAAGTGATAATCCTTTAAGTATGGCTGCCATTTCCAGGTGGGAGGGGTTGGGACTGCCAGGAGAACCATCATGAGCTCATCCACCACAGGGCAAGGGATTGACCTCTCTCTGTCTCCACTTCTTTGTGTGTGCTCTGTGGCTAGCCTAGGGACCAAACTGTTCAGTGGATCTCTTCCTGAGAGACAACTTCTCTGGTAATCAGGAAACCTGCCAGAGTATCTCAGTTGTCATTTAGCCTCTTCTTTTGGACAATATTGGCAAGGTCTTTCAACCCTTCACACATAAAATTACTTTCAGCTAGTTCAATTATCTTTTCTTTCCCCTCCTTTTCCTTTTTTTCTTTCTGTGGGTAAGTATTCCTTGTCTTTAATGCCAGTGGCATGAATAACTGGTAAAGTAAGTTGATGCCTGGCACTGTGGGCCTGCTGATTGGTCACCACCTTTTTACTGGAGATGCTGCAATTACTGGATGTGGGAGGATGTTCCTCTCTTAGGATGGGATCTGATGATCCTTTTCTTATATGTGGTTCCCAAGTGTGCACCTCTCCAGATATTTTGAATACCCTTCTGCTAAGTAAAGTTCAAATTAGAGAGGGTACTGAATATAGGTCAGAGATCCAAAGCAGCTTGATACTAATAGATATTAAGATGTTAAGAACACAAAATGTTGAAAGGGAGCTGGCAATAACTTGACAGCTAGTGTCTGGGCTTCCCCAAACAACCTCCCCATCCTTCTCATGCTTAGTCCTTCCTTTGATGGATGAAAGGGCAGCATCACATGCATGGAGAAATTTTCTTTCTGTTACATGGATAAGTTTCTTTTGGGGGAAGGTTCAACAACTTGCATGAAAGAAAGAGCTGCCCAGAGTAAAGATGGTAACAGGAAGGAAAAAATAGTCAAGCAAAATATCTTCCCTTTGACAAAGACACCTGAAGAAGTGGTCCTGCACAGTCTTTGTCTGTTTTACAAACCTCCGTAACACAAGGGCTGTTCCTAAAGAGGAGGCATTGTGTCTCCTTCCAGCCTTGTCAGATGATGGTTTACAATGTGGCCATTCATAAACTGGCCTATCTCTGCACAGGCCAAGAAGAAGAGGGAAGTAACCGCAGCGGTAGGGGATCAAGGGTTGGACTTGATGATCTCGAAGGTCCCTTCCAACCCAGCTGATTCTATGATTCTATGAATATCAAAGAGGGAAGACAGAAAGGTTTGACTTCTAGTATCTGTACAGAGTAGAAATGAATCATAAGGCAGACACAGCTCCAGCAGTTGCATTATATAGAATCATAGAATCATAGAATATCCTGAGTTGGAAGGGACCCATCAGGATCATCAAGTCCAACTTCTGGCCCCACGTAGGTTTACTGGAAGAATCACACCATGTGCCTGAGAGCATTGTCCAAATGCTTCTTCAACTCTGACAGCCTTCTTGCTGTGACCACTTCCCTGGGGAGCCTGTTCAGTACCTGACCACTCTCTGGGTGAAAAACTTTTTCCTGATAGCTAAACTTCCCTCAACTCAGCTTCATGCTATTTCCTTGAGTCCTGTCACTGGTCACCAGAGTGAAGAGATCAGTGCCTGCCCCTCTGCTTCCCCTCATGAGGATGTTGAAGACTGCAATGATATATCATGAGCTTCATCTTGTGATGGCCAGAATATCCTGACATTTCCCTTGGAGGCTGAGCAGTTATGGAAGTCTTTGCACTCTAAAGCTAGAGTGATGCAGCACTCTTTGTACAGAGATTAACCCTAAAGCTATTCACAAAAATGGCAGCAAGCCCAGAGCAAACTGAGGCTGTGGGTTTGGAGTGCATCTGGGACTTGGCACATCAGTGCTTGTATTTGTGCAGTAGTTGTGTGACAGGGTCTGAGTACAGGTGGGGTCACAAGCAGGTGCATCTGTGGGACTAGATTGTACCTGCAGGTGTCAAAGACATCTGGAAGCTGAAACTAAGTATCTGCATTTTCAGCCTGTTCACAATGTTAGTTTACAAATGGACTGATTTTATGTTCTTAACGTTTTCAGCAGAACTATGATACTCAAGCACCCATATATCCTCTTATGTTCCGTGAAAATGATTATGTGTGTGCAAAATAATCTGCTGTAAACAGCTTTACCTGTAGAGGAGTGCAGGTGGGTCTCCAACAGGCAGAAGAGCTGATGCAGAGTGCTGGAGGGGCAGAAGCCAGGATGTCTGTCCCAGTCTCAGATCCGATATTGCTCTGTTTTTTAAAAGAAAGATGACTACCTTCTTCCCTAATAGCCTAAGAATGTCAGTCATACAACATTAAAAAAATTGCTAAAAATACATAGTTCTGTGAAAATCTGTTTTTAGTTAACATTACAGCTCTGAAAAGCAGTCTAATGAAACAAACTAATAGTCACACTGGGTGACTGACCCTAGCTTTCTGCAATTCTCCCAAGATTTACAGGGTTCTCTGAGCTGTGATAAGATTTAAGTAGCTTTGAAAGATGTTCTCATGGTGGGAGCATTTATAACAATGTCCTCTTCTGTGGAGTCTCTCATATCTGCTAAGCCCCAAGTTTTAATTCAGCACAGGATGAGTGTATCTGGCAGGGTTTCTATCCTATATCCAGCCACTGAGTTATTTTCTAACTTGTAAAAGCTGCATAGTTTGGGGCCAAAACCTCTGCTTCAGTTTGCTTTAATCTGGCCAGCAGAATCAAAGTTTTGCTGGGATGGTAAATGGACAAAAGAAGAACTGTGTTTCTTATTCCTTGTTTCCCTAGTAAATGAGGCTAAAAACAACTTTGAATGAAAAATTCCAACCAGCTCCAGTCACTACTTGGCATACCATCAAAAGTTGCTGCCCTGCTGTAGAAAAACAGGACTTCATGGCTTCATGAAGCTTAAAGAATAGGCTGTAGCCATTACTGTTGTATTGACTATATTGTCTCAGATTTATATTTGTCAGGGTCACCAACAGTAGAATAAAAGGGCAACAGCTGATAACAGGATTTTCTGGAAATATTTTTGGGTCTGTATTTGTGTGCTGGGTTGAATGTGGTAGGGAATGAAGGGTGCAATTTTACGGGTTTTAGTCTTCCCAGATACATAGAAAAACACCTGCAGGTTGTTAGCAAGTCGGTAAAGGTAGATTAGAAGCTTTGACATTTCCAGGAAGGGTAGGAATGAAACCCACAACTAACCACAGTTTGTCGGGAGGATGTGGTGCTGATTTGTCATGGACTGGGCCTGTGCCTTTCAGTATGAGATTCTGCAGCAACCCCAAATTCCAGCAGCAAAGATTCGCATGTGTCTCACACATGATGCATTTTCCTCTCACATCTTCTGATGAAGATTTGTTTGGTAAAGGAGAATCTCAGAGATGAGACATTTGCTCACAGGTCCAAGCTTTCATAGGAAAGAACTCTCTGCACATCATTAGTTTGCGGTGAGCTGAGTGAGCTAAGCCTGATGGTATCCCAACCCTTTTCCAGTAACCACTCAATACATAGATGGGATTATTTTGTCATTCACCAAAGTTTTTTGTATGTCTTCTTGCAAGTGGAAACAGGCCTAGTACATTTTAAGGGACAGCCTGGCACTATCTCAAAACCAGGCACCCTGACTAAATAGTGATACTGCCAGGAAGGGCCCTGGTGCAGAGAGCATGTTGGACCCTCTGAGCAGCACCAGACAGGCAGAGGTCAGGCAGATAAGGGCTCTAATAGGTATGGAAGATGGCTGGCTTGCTGCAAGTAAATTACATGTACTTGTAGCTACTCTTTGTAGGTGGTAGGCAAGCTTGGAGAGATCCTACTTAAGAAGAATAAAAAAGCTTTATACTTAGGTGAGGAGTTTTTGCTTCAGTGGTAGACCATTGATTTCTTAGGGGAACACTTCAGTTGTTTCTCACCAAATCTTTTGCCTTTTGTGGGTGATGGAATATTCAAGGATAGTGAACCTTTCAATGAATTTAGAGATCATCATAATAAGGCATAGATGTGTATAGCATGTTTTGCCCAAGTAGGTGTAAGGCAAATTTCTCACATCCTGACCTTCACCATCACACGCTGAATAGGATTTTGTGTGTCTCTTACTTGAAAGTTGAATCAACTACTCTGGGTCCCTCAAAGTTTCTTGAGATTGTCAGTAAGTTTTAGTGGTAGTTTTTTAAGCTTTTAAGTTTTTTTAAGTTTTTTATACAATTAAGAAATCTACCCACATTTTTGTTTAAGGGACTCCTCCCTTTCTGTTCCATCCAGTAGGACTCAGACTCCCATTATCCTCAGGAAAGGCTGGCTGTTCATTCCATCCTTTTGGAGCAATGCACTCTCACCGGAATTCAGTCCATATGTAATTTCTCTTAATCATGATTTGGGAATTTTCTTCTGCAAGGTTCCTGTAGAGTAGGTTCGCTTCAAAAAGAAATGTGGGTTAAAACAAAAATGATTTCAACATCTTATAGGCAAGGAGAATTACAACAGTTCAGGCAGAGAAAAATATTATCTTTCTCTGAATTTCTAAAGCATTCCTGAAAGCATTTCAAGCCATTCAAATGCCGCTTAAATCTGTCAGTCCTGGAGAAATACAGTAGTTTGGTGCACAAGCTGTCCTATGAGTTGTTCAAAGGAAAGGAGACTGTGTCTTTGTGGTTTAAAGACATTGGTGTCAGCTCTCTCTTCTTTTTACAGCTGCATATGGGCTGAAGCACAGCCTATGAATTCAGTAGGCATCAGAAACAGAAGTTTTAAGCCTCTTGTTGTCAAACCCAAGATGTCGTGAAAATTCAGCAGCCAGGGAGTAGTGGAAGTACAAATATAATTTCATCTCTGCAGTTTTGGGATTAGGCTTTGACAAGGTCATGGCAAGAGAATTTGTTTATCTGATCCTCTCGAAATGTCCTGCTGGTGGAGACTCCTCCACAGACTTGTTCACACTATTTTGCTGCAGTCAGTAGCTTTTACTCCACTGAGGTTTTGGACCAGAACAGAAACTAAAAGAGTTCAGGACTGAATCTCAAACAAGACAAGGCAGGGCTGGAGTAGCAGAAAGGCCAGCCAAGAACAGTGTCGGTGTGTGTGCATTGGCTGAGCTGAGGCACTGGGCATAGGGCACAGTGGGCTCTGAACTAGAACAGTGAAAGTTGTAAGGACCTTAAATCCTAAACTGAGCTGCAGAACAGAATCAGTCTCTGAATCAGCTGGATACCACATAGAAACCACCCTTCCCCTTCATTCATTTGCAGTAATGCAAGGTTATAAATGAGAATGCAGAGTGCCCCAGTTCCTGGATGGATTTACAGCAGACACTGGCTCAACCTCTGCATGCAATTTACAGTATTCTGGACCAGGAAACACAGCTGTTTTGCCATTTGGATGCTAATCTGATGTCTTGGCCATCTAAGTGCTTCATGGGCAATCACCTGCAAGGCTCACAGTCTTTAATCTATGAGCACAGCCTCTGCAGCCACTGCCATCTTTCCTTGGTTCAGTTCCCTGCTGCTTCCTCCAAGCCTCCCTCAGCAATCTTATGGTGGATACCACAGGCAATCTCATTGCTCCCAACCTGTTTTATTCCATTAGAATAAATATTCTTCTAAAGGCATTTCCTTCAGAGGAGTCTTCTCCTCTGCAGTTGCCCTCAGCACTTGCAAAGTCTCCCCTCCTCACGCATGCTTACAGGACTTCCTTTTCATTCATTTCCTTTATTTGGAGGAACAGCTGAACAACTCCAGCTGTTTCCCTCCATGAGCACTTTCGGAAATGAGGTGATAACCTTAGCACTTCTTGAGCCTTGAGCCCCCTTGCTGAGGGAAGGTTGCAGATTAAATTTACAGTCCGCAAAATATTTGAGGTTAAGGGCAGAGAAGTTGAGAACCAGTGGAATTTTCCATCTCACCTGGGCTGTATCCCTTTCACCCTGTGCTGCTTGTCAAGCCTCAAGGGTGCACAGCTTGTCTTGCTTTTTGCAATTATTTTAATCCTTTGGTAGTTTTAAAATGTGAAGCTTCTAATTAAAACTGTAGCCTTGCACATGAATTATCCTTTAGGGGCCAGCAGGATTCACTGTCAGAGAAGCAGCACATTTTGGGGGGAAAGCATCACCAAGAGATGTTTCTACTCTGGACTTCTCTCAGAGCATCAGTACTAAGAAAAGGATTTGCAGGGTTACTTGCAGGGCAGGATATGCAGGTTAAAAGAGGTTTATTTCCCTACGGTTTGTTCAAAGGGGAAATACAATTTACAGCCATGGAAATGGCCAGTGTGTATCTGATTCACATTCAGAAAGGACAAAGAGTAGTCAACAGCCCATATTAAAGCATTGGGCCTTCTGCTTTGACTCTTCTTTTGTGTGCTAAGAGGTGGTGATTAGCAGAGTTCAAAGAAAACCATGATGAGGGTGAAATAAGTAGTTTTGGAAGACAGCTTTTATGTATCTAAAATGTCGCTAAAAATGGAGGAAGAAGGTGATTTATTGTGTGTTTTGTAGTTTCTGACAGTTGTCACAAATGTATTTCATCTTCTGAAAGTGTTAGAGCATCATCTGTCAGGTGATATCCTGCAGCTCTTCCATATGCACTGTCATTTTTGGAGCAGTGTGAGGTCTGGAAGTGGATTTGTATGGTCTAATGCTCCGCCCCCTCTCAAGGCCATGACCGCTCCTGTTGCTGTCAGAGGTGAGATACTGTGATAGCATTTTATTTTCCTTGATGCCTTGAGCAGTAGCCGCCCCATCTGTCCAGGCTGTTCTGCTTTTAGAAGCCAGCCTACAGATGACTAGTAATGACAAGAATCTGCCTGGAGCAACTTCAGACAAGCTGGAAGTAGCCTGCTTTTTCCATGACTTAGGGCATGTGTGAGGGAGGACTACTCTGGTTACTTGTCAGAAAAAGGTATAACAGGTGGCAGTATCAAGTGTCCTTCATGAGGGTGGTGAATGACAAGACAGTGGTTTTCTTGCTGTCTGTCCGTCATTGGACTGTTACTTTTAAGTGCTCAGTGAAAGGTAACTGAGAAAGCAAACCACTTTACATATACTACCTAAGGAAATTAGACAGCAGGCTGCAAATTAAAATATAGTTTTCTTTGCTTTTTCTGGAATGTTCCTCAATAAACATTAAATGGAGAACAGGTCTGTCTGTCATGTCATCCCTCTTATTCCATTTTCAGAGAATCTGGAATAAGTATGTGTGTTCATACGACAGAAGAGTGCAGAGTTTAGGAATGGTACCATTCATGATCAAGTGGAATTGCAACACACTTCTGTCGAATGCCCCTAAAGGGAGTCTGAGACAGCATATTGAAAGTATGAGTTGTTAAATGCCCTATGATTAGGAACCTGACTTTGAGCTCAAGCACTAGTTGTTTATTTGCAACTGGTGTTGACTGCCACAAACATGAGAGAAGAAAGACACAAGCTGATGAATCCAGGCCCACAAAGAAAGGGAACGGTGGGGGGTGGGGTGGGTTGCCAAATCACTGAGAAAGATCTTGTTTTAATTGATGGCAAACTTCTTTTGGTCCAGTATTATCATTATGTAAATGCAGTCTGGTTCATATTTCTGCCACTGATATAGGAATTTATTAATGAGAGTGATCAGCAGGAGACAGGACAGCAAAGGAGATTGGGAAGCTTTTGTCTGTAACTTGCCGTTTCAGATCTAGTTCAGCTCAACAGTGACTAGTGGTTATTAATATCTGATATTTCTTGGTAGGTCCTGCATGAAATAAATTAGCAAATCTTTCATTCAGTTCCCCCTCAGAAAAACATGAACCAGAACTGACATTAAATAGATGCCTCATTGGCAGACTTGTAGGGAGAGCACAAACTGATAGACACTGTGTTCTCGTTTTCCCCTGAGTTATCCACGCATTCAGAGATAGGGTCCTTGCAGGTCAGGTTGGGTGTATAATGGTGATCTGAGCAGTAGACTGGAAGAGCTTATTCTTATATAGGTTGAAGTGAGATTTTGATATCCTGTGCTCCAGGGAGACTAGCATTGCTTGTAATACACCAAAGGTTTTGTTTGGCTAGAGAGCTGGCAAGATAACACCGTGCAGCCGCCTACTACTGGTGCCAACCCTCTGAGAGTCTGAACTGTTATTCCAAGAGTAAGTATGTAGATGGTGAGCATCTGTTCCTTCTGTAGGAACACAGCTGGCTCACAGTTTCAGCCAGACCAAGGGACCACTGAATATTTGTTCCATGAATGACAGTTACACAGTTTCCAAAGGAGATGAGGATTTCCTATCAGGGAACATGAGTATGGACTCAGAGGTTGATAAGAATGTTGCTGGGGTTTGGTTCTTGAAATGAGTACTGGATGAAGCATGGGAGAGTTCTTCACCTCATAACCAAAAAGGTGGAAGTTTGGAATTAGCTACCAGCAAGTGAAGACCACCTTTTTTTCAGTTACAGACACATTACTCTTTCTACTGCAGCGTGGTGGTTTGCTTGTTTCTTTAGCACCTTTTTAGTGCAATTGTAAGATCCCTTGGAAAGCGTCCCACTTACACACCTTTTCCTTAGGATATGAGTCCCTGGGGAAGGCTTCCTGTAGATTGTTTGCTTAGACACCTGTGTACTGTAATGTATGTCTAATTGAAATTGCATTAATGGTATGATTCCATTACAGGCAAGCAAGATGCTTGCTGCAAGAACACTCCCAGCGGACCTTGAATCAGCTGCAATAGATAATTTATAAAGTGCTGTGGATCTGCTCAAAGCTCCAGTGTTAAGTACAGGAGACACAGGGCTATTCATTATTAACATGACATTATGCTTTTTGCTCAGCAAAAAGTGTGGGTCTGGGATGAGCAAAGCTCTGTGAAAGGTGAGATTTGGGACTGTCAGTTTGACTGAGCTATTCTTCAGACACTGTCTCTTAGTCTGTGCCAGCTTTTGAAACCTCTTTGAAAGATAAAGTTTACATCTCTGTTCTGTCATGGTATTCCAATGGTTTGTCAGTTCTCTTTAGATCTTCTTGCTTTGCGTTGTAATTTTTGTGAAAAGACCGGGGGTGAAAAGAACTAACAGCTGCTTTGAGGTAGGCCTGTTGTAAAGCAGCAAATCAGGCTGCTCTAGGCCCAGTTTTCAGTTATTGCAAATCTGAGTTTCTCTCCTCACTTCCACATTTCTGCATGTATTTCCTAGTCTGCATCTTCAAGAAGCTTTTGCTGTCTCAAACATAGGCTACCACTGTTCTGACAGCAAGAAAAGAGGAAGGTTTTTTTTGTATGATAGGAGGGTAGTGAAAGGGTGTTTTTCTTAGAACTGGCTATCCAGGCTATAGTCCCACACCATCGAAGGGCCCAGGTGAGAGGAAAGAGAGAAAGAAGAGTTGAAAGAAAGAGGGTCTCTTTCTGAATCTTCACCTCCTTTTTCCTCTTGCTGCCTTGTCTCTCACCAGAGCCTCCTGTCATACCTACCTGGAAAACGCTGTTCTCTTTGGCAGCTCCCCTCTCTGAAGCAAAGCCCCAGCTTCTGCCTTTGGGGGAAATTCAAAAACACAGACACAGGCAGCACTTACTAAAGGATCAAAGAGAATGAAAGGAAGAGATATGCAAGGAAAAACTAGAGGTAATTTAGCCTTCCCTGAGTCTTGCATCCTCTCCCCAGAACTCTCGAAGTGTACCTGTTCCCCTGCATTTTCTGTTATTATTTGTGCTAGTGTCCTCTTCTCTTGCAAGAGAGCACTGGCAGGAGCTCCTGCTCTCAGCTCTACCTCATGTGAGTGCATTTTGCTGAAGTGTATAAAGGTACATGAGCAACCAGAGCTGCTTCAATTTGGAAATTAAAGCAAAAATCTATGAAAGATGAGGACTTCCTAGAAGAGCTTTGCATGTCTTTGTGAAGATGTTCTGGGTTAGTTATCCTCTTCTTGATAGACTGTAGGAAACATTATTACATGTTTTAATCTTCTAAAGAGAGAGAACATTCTTTGCAAAATTCTCATCCTCTTGACCTCTTTGTAATTAGCACTACTAGCAAATCATTAGCAATTGTTATTACAACAAAATTTGAAGTCAGAGGTGAAGAATCAGTATGACCTTCTTAGTCTTCATTCATCTGCCTCCACTTCAGTACACATGTGTACTCAGAGCTACCACCAATGATTTCAGCAATATTTCAGTTTTAACTGTGCATTTGTGAGGAAAGAAGAGGATGTTCTTTTGGCTCTGAATCTTCCAAGTCTACGCAGAGCTTTGGATCTCTTGGCAGGAAGATGTGCATTTTTAAGGGGTCACACATTGAAATTGTCAGTAGAAAATCTGCCCTCTAAAACAAGAAATTAAAAAAAGTTTTGGGTTTTTTAAAAAGTTTTTTTCTTTATAAATAGAAGGAAAATGCAGGCTTCAGAGCTTGAGAACCAAGATCAGACACACACCAGGAAGCATGGCCTTTTCAGTTATTTATTGGGTTGCATTTCTCATTTGTAGTGCTTGATGGTTGATCTTTATGAACTCCTTCCTCTCCTCCCACTGTCTTTCTTCATCTGCCCTTTATACAGCTTGAATACTTGGGGGAGCAGCTGGATTAACATCTCTAGAGACTCGTAGGGAGAAATGAACATGTGCGTTTGATGGCTCCAGCAGCTGAGAGTCTGATGCAAACTCCACTGAAAGTCATGGAAGGAAAGAAAGAATCAAAGTAGGTACAGAGGAACTGCAGTTGAGCACAGTGCATATGGGGTCTATCAAGACATACAGCTGCACCTGCAGAAACCTATCTGGTGGCCCCTGACTGCCTAGAGAGATCACTAGGGAGTGTGGCTCTATTATACTGTCTGTCTGATGCTGTGTGCTGCTCAGCTGGCCAGCTGGCTGCTTATCATTTTGGATTTTTTTTCTTTTAAGTAACTGGTGGCTTTTGACCTTCTGCTTTGGTTCTTCACATAATCTATCAACACCAGTGGACTGAGCAATGGAAAATCTCTAAGGAGATCAATGTGGCCCTCCCTTACCACCTGTCCTTGAGAAAAGTCCAGATGGGCTGCTATCAGCACAAACGTTCAGAGGCACTTTATCTCTCCTTCAGGTGTGAACATGAACCAACAGTGAGGGAAACAAAGACAATAAGCTTGACTGTGGGTCTGCCTGCAGCCCAGAACCCCCCCCAGGAAAAAGTCTAACAGCAAAACTCTCTTCAATGAGACCAAAAGTTGTAACTTCCAATGGTTCAATTTGAAAAATGTAATCTAAATGCCTTTCTTTGAGTTTTTTTGTGAAGCAGGCTTGTCCCAGTGGCTCCAAGTTGCCATCACTTTCCTTTCAGGCTTGCTGCCACACAGCTGGGATCCTAGCCGTCCTGCTTGCCCTGGCTTAAACAGGGCTCCTTGGCTTCCAGACTTCCTACCAGGAAAATCTGTAGTAGCCCAGCTGGAGATAGGTTTGCCAGGCTCTCAATTCTGCCCACGGATCAGGTACACAAGAGAACCTATGAGGAAATGGGCAGATTTCTGCCAGAAAATTCAATTAAGCAAGTACATTCCCATGAAATAGTTTGATTCTGTTAAACTGGCATTTTTCAAATGGAAAACTGCTCTATCCAAAAGCTTACGTCCAGCTTTGCTCATTAGTGCATCCATCCATGAACAAAAGGTAGGTTGTGCTGGAGAGCAATAATTGAAATTCTTAAATCCCTTCCATCAAGAGCAGAACAGAGTAACACTTCAGTGTCTGATTCCATTTTACCACTTTAATTTTTTTCTGCAGATATTAAATCTTACAAGACCCTTATTAAATAGGAATTACTGTTCCCATTAACAGGTAGAGACAGGGCAGGGAATAACTTAGTTATACCAAGTCAGTAGAAACTCTGCAAAAGCATCCATTTCTGACTGAGCTTTCTGCATCAGTTGTGCCAGTTTATAGGCGCTCTTGCAAAAGCTAAAAGGATCAGTATTGTACAGTGTTTGTGTTACAGGACACAGATCAGGTTCAATTACAACACTTCTAGAACAAAGTTGTGCCCTAATTTTAAGCTCAAAATAGCAACATAAAAAGACCACAAGGTAGCAGACAGCCCTACAAAACCATATTTACACCAACAATTTGAGCTGTGTGCCAATCATTCTGCAGACCAACTACAAAAACTACCAGGATGTAGCTTGTGAGATTCTCAGCACCATACATATTGGGCAGAAGTACCTGTAGGTCTGTGCTGCACAGACAGTGACACACACTCACAATTTAACTATTGCTTTCTACTTGCAGCCTGCTTTTCTATGGCAAAAAAAGGAAAAAAATTATATGTAATTTGTTCTGATACCATTTGAATCCATTTCAGTGAAACTTCTCAGAAGCACCAGTATCAGAAATTGTTAAGCAACTATGGATTTTTTTTTTTTTTTGGAAGTGGAACAGTTAGGAAGAGGTAAGTGTCCTTTCAAGGAGAATGGCAGTATTAGTTCACCTGCTATTAAACATCAGGGAATCCATATGAAGTGAGAGAGGCAAAGAAATAAAAAGCCTTAATTAAAACTCTAATCGTGGGACAAGCTTCAACTGTATTTTGAACCTTAGACATTGAAGCAAATCAGCTCCAAGTCACCACAGCTGGTCAAGCTTCTTCATTTCTAGTGCCTGTGAGGAAGCCTTCAGCAAGCTGAAAGTGCTGGCATGAAATAGTGGATATGAATATTCTGAAAATCACAGGAGCTTTTATTAATAACAAGTATCTCTAGAACAAGAGTCCTTTTCCTTTAAAGATCCTTCAGGAAGATGTGTCATGGCAGTAGGATGTTTAGAGTTTTTTGACAGTGGTATTCAGAAGCAGTCTTGCCTCATCCCCTTTACTGAGGGCTGAAATTGTTTGTCACACACTTTCCATGTGAATCACATTTCCGCACTGACTCTCCTGCCTGGTTTTCTCAACTGCCTCTGTCATTGTTTGCTGCCTTTACACCCTCCAGTGGAACTGGATTACACAATCTCTTGTGATGGGTACAGGGCAAGAATTTGAATAGGAAACAGGAAAGACTGTACATGTAGCTCCAGCTGACACCCCACTCAGCACTTCTGTCACTGGCTGTTTTAAGTGTTTCTCGTTGGTAAACCTCTGCTTTACAGACTACAGCTTTGAGAGATTTCTTAACCCATTCTCCCATTTCATCCTGATTCATGGAAACTTGCACCTGAAGTGGATGCAAGACATGGGAGGAAGGGTTTATGAAAAGGCCCTCAAAGTATATTGCATGTGTGTAATGAAACAGGTTTTATTCTTCTACGCAGATTTTGTGCTGCACCAGTTAACAGTGACATATTGATTCCTCACTGGTGCAGAGAACTGAGGGACTTTGGTGTTAAAACCATCAAGATCCAACCATGTCAAAGATATAATTTAACACGTGTAAAGGTAAAGGCAAATTCTTAGCTGGAATTGCAAGCAGAGATGAAGAGTGGGACAACTTCATTATTTAACACCTTGTGATTTTTATATTGATGAAAGCTGCCTCCATTCTTACTTAGTATCGTTTTACAGTCACTTTGCAACTGATGTAAATGACTGCTGACAACTGATAGTTACACCAGCCATCCAAGTATGCGGTTAGTGTGCAGGCAAGTAACAAAGGATTCCCTTCATTTTCTCATATCTGGAGGAAAGTAGAAAAAGGACAGAGACAGTTGAGCTGCAAAAAATCGGCCCACTGTACATTCAGTATTGTTCTTTGAGGATAAAAATGAAAATGGGTTTTGGTTAGCATGACGTTGATTATTTATAATTGAGATTTATTGTCTCGTTACAAACACACTGCTAGAAATCAAGACTTCTACAGAGAACGATAACCTTCCTTCCCAATTGTCATGCTAAAAGCTGGACAGAAATGTTTTGCCACTTTTTTTGCTTTTTCCTTTTCCTACTTACCTTCTAGGGGACTTGCTTTATAAATAATAATATAATAGGGCTGTGAGGCCTTCTACACACAGAGATTGGTCCCAGTGAAGACTACCTCCTCCATATGGCAGCATATGTTTCTGTGCATTTCCTGATAGAGCAGCCATCTCCCTGTGGCATTTAAGCACGGTATAATTAGCTGTGTACAGAAGTAGAGTGTTGATAACGTTTTGCTGGAAGAGTGCCATCAGCATGACTGTTCTTGGTACTGGTTGCCGTAAGTAACACTGTCTTTAGAGAACAGTAATTGGAAATCTGTGGGTTGCTCTTGCACACCCTGAGCTCTTTCATGATTTTATCAGATTTTATCATTAGTGATGCCTAGGAAGTAGTCCTTTGAGTTTTGAATGTTTAACAGGAGAGAGGTTCTGGCCTGTTTGTTTAGCTATGTATCTTCTTGATTGCAGTTTCACAGGATTGAGACCAACTGCAGATTGGCATCACAACTGGGCTACTCCCTGTTCTGACATACCTGCTCCCTGTTTTCTCCCAGCTTCTGTTGGCAGTACAAAAGATGAAAAAAAAAAAAAGTTGAAAAAACATCCAGGAATATTTCTCTCTAAAAATCTCAGTTCCTTTCAGGGTCTTCTCCCTGCTTTCCCTATGATCAAATCTTCCCGTCTTTTTGCCATTCCATGCAGACAGAATCCAGGGATTACAGAGGACCATGTAAGAACTACCCAAGTGACACATGAAAGTAAGATATACATATGTGAAAATAAGTCTGTCTCAGAGAGTACCCAATAGCAGAGATTCAGAGAAGAATGCAGAAAATGTAGGGTCATCACTGATGAGTAGGGCAGGGCAAGTTCCATCTTCCTGTAGGCAATTAAAGACTGGTTTATAGAATTATAACTTCTTTATCCATTTTACACTGTTTACAGTAACCTTGCATGTCCCATTATCCATGCAAGCATCCCATAATCTTCTGAGTACTTTTAATGTGTTGACTTCTGTGATAATTGTAGAAGTGAATCCCTATAGTTAATACTATGATGGTAAAAATATTTTCTATCATAAATGTACTGCTTTTGGCTTCCTCTTCTCCATTTGAAAAATTTCCTTCTGTGCTTACACATTGCTCAGTTTTCAGCAAAGCTTCTGAGGCATGTCTATAACATCTGTGGGGAAAGAGGCGAAGAGTCAGTCCTGAGTTCTGAACCCACAGTTCTATGCAACGCAGAACACTCTCTGATGGCTTCCCTGTGTATTGCTCACTAATAGCATGGAGTGATGCAGCTATGTTCCTCCTGAACCCAAGCTAATTCACAGCTTTCATGCCTCAGCATGATGCACTCTAACTCTTTCAACTCCAAGAACATCATGCAAGGTGTGGGCTTGGCATTACAATCCCCACAATAAATTTATATCCTGCTGGTGGCTGCTCTGTGGCCATGACAGATGGCCAAACACAGCACCAGCTCCTCTAGCTGAATATTCTTTAGCCACAGAAGTAATATCAGTGTTTCTATTCTGCAGACAGTAGGGCCATATGATCTCACACAGTGCCACAGCAGCACCCTGCTCAACAGACATTCTTGTGTACTGCACTGTCGTTGAATAATGCAAATGGATTTTCAGAAGTAACAAAAGGACCCAAAACTTTAGACTGGGAAAGGAGTTCTCTGTATTTCCCTGCCCTCACCGAAAATATGTCAGGGTCTCCAGAGGAAAGCTGAAGACTCAAACTGACTCAGCTCAGAAGGACTGATGAGGTTCAAGAAAGGAAGGTTGAGTCCTTGAGAACTGTGTAAAACTTATGCAAAATCTGCATCACTGTACTGAGTAATACAGATTTTAGAGCAGAGTCCTCAAATGTGTTTTGGCGAGGTACTAGTGGCAAAGACAAAAGCAGTTCTTCTGCATTTGTACTGGAAGAGGCTTTTTTGTGTTTAATAGGTGTTTTTCTGCCAGTTTAAAAGAACCTGTGTGTCACACCAGAGCTTGAGACCCCAGATAGTCTAGACTATGTATGGAAAAAAGGAGTGGTAGGAAGCATATGCCTATTTCTGTGTATTTATATGGAGTCTAATCCTTTGGGCAACATTTATTTTGCCACTTTGTTAGTTTTGAATTTGGAGAAGACATCAGGTCAAATGAACACAGTATTTCAGTTTGTTCTCTCTTTCTTAACACCTTCTGACTGGATCAGCACCCAGGAAAAGCAATCCTTATCAAATATTTTGTCCACAGATGCAGAGAAATTTGACCTGATCTTTTGTGATTTTGCAGTATTAATAATGGTTTCTTCTTTGCAGTGTGTGCAAATCTGAGTTTGGCTGCCTTTATGTTCTACGTGGTAGGTACATTTGCTGGTGTTGTGTGTTAATCCTAGAGCTTGTGTAATTTTTTTCACTTTATTCCCCAGTCCTCTTGTAATTCTAGAAGCTGAGCAAATTAACTTTTGGAGAAAGTATGACTGCAACCTCAGTAAAAACAGAACAGAAAAAAAAAAGATTGAAATGTATAACATACTTCTTTTTCTCTGAGGTTGTCAGTTCCTCAAAAAACCCCAGAGGTGCATAAAATTCTGCTTTCTGCCACAAAATCACTGAAGAGATGCCTGCAATTTGTAAAGCCAGAATAGAAAAAACAATGTTTTGGGGTTTTCTACTGGGACATTGACTGAAAAGCTCAGGAAAAGCAAGGTCAAGTCCTCCATATGTCCTGTGGCTGTGAAGCTGGAATGCTGGCTTATTTGAAGCAATTGGAAAAGCAGTCTGTACCCCAGCTCTCACCCTTGCCTGTGTTAGTCTGAACTACTGGTGATGCATAGTCATGAGTGCCTAGCCACTTTTATATTCTCTTCCCCACAAAATCTTACACCAGAGTGCAGGGCTGTTTGGGCTCCATCTGAGGTACGTTTCTTGGTCACAATTTGGCAGTCACAGAGGTACAAAGAGATTTCCGGCTTTTCTGACCTGCAATCTTGACAGGAAATACAGTGGAGGGAAAGATAAAAACAAGAAGGGAGTAAATGAGGTTTTCTCAAGCCAGGGCTTCTCTGCCTTGAATTGATGCAGATAGAAGAATGGGAGGAAGCAGCCTTTGAGGGCTTCTATTAATAACCTTGTTTATGTGATCCCAAGGCATTGTTAGAGGAATTTCTGCAGACTGCAAGTTTCTTCTCTTGTTGCTTGGGATTTACCCACCTCAATTTTTTATTTTACTCCAAATACAGGATTTTTAGAGAACACTTTTTTGGAAGAGACTGCCTTTATCACTCCTTTGGTGTCCCCTAAATAGGCATGAAAATCCTCACTTTGCCTCACACTTAGACCTAAAAGAGCCTCCCTTGTCAGCCATGGTTCCAGTCAAGAAGATTCCCTCCTTTCCACTGAGAGCAAAGAATGTTGGCTTGTAATTGCAGTAGCCTTTCCTTGCCAGTTCTTCCCTCACCTGTGCTATTGGCAGCTAGCATTTCCTTTAAGCTCTCCTTATTTTCTCCCACCATAGCAAATATTCAGAAAGGAATTGTGGTTGTTTGTTCCACATCCTCACTAATTACCATCATTTGAAGCAGCAGTGGACAAAGGCTTAGAAGGTTAAAAAAAGAACATTCAATAGTAATCTTTAGCAGCACAGTAGAGCTGGAGAGTGTGCTTTTAGGTAGTGATGCGTACTGTTTATTGGGATATAAGTATTGTAAAGTAATAAGTTTGAGCCCTCTCAAAACAAGGCATCTGTGACAAATTATCCTGCTATCCCTTTATTTTCCTTTTTCTGCATTTTCCCCTTCTCAGAACAGTGCTAGCTTCTGATATTTTCTGCTGATGATTACTCTATGTGCAGAAAATCACTAACACAACAAGGGGATGTTCTAAGCAAGTAATGGTGTCTCCTGATCACAATTTCTGAGGAGCCTGTGAGTATCCTTTATATCTGCTGCTATCAGTCCAATCTTTCCACTACAAAACAAAAGGAGTTTTAACCCTTCCCAGTGAGAGCCTGGGGGGATGCAGAAGTGCACAGCAGTTCTTGAAACTGAGCATCTGAGCTTGGTAATAGGACTGCAATGTTCAAGCTACTGCTGAAGAACTTTGAACACAGCTGAACCAAATGGAAAAGACATTTCTTTTGGTGCTGTTAGGATGGGAGAGCTTTTCTGCAGAGTTTGGTTTTGTTTGGTTTTTATTAATCTTTGCTTTTTATTTTATAGAGATACTTTCTGTATTAAATTAAATGAGCAACTGCATTAATTTAGGCATACAACTTCCAGTAGGAGTCCTATAGTCACAGGAGTTTCTCTCTGCATTAACATATCTAAGTTTAAAGCTAGGCCATCTCAGCAACTTACAGAACAATGTACTGTATAATTTAACAGAGAAGAGAAATGGCACAAAAGAAATAACTACAGTATGTGACAGAAGGGAAGAAAAGCATATCAAGAAAAACCTTTAAAATATTACCTTTTCCCCAAAGTCTACCAGAAGAAAAACCCTACAATATACTCATAGCCCACCAACACCAAACTATGTAAATTTGTGCCACTTTGAGGTCTACTGGCAGCAGCTTCTCTTCAGTTTTGAAAAATTCAGAAATCCAAAGACTGATCCAGCTGTCTGAGAACTGAGGCAGGAGCATGCTTATAAGGACAAACATGTAGTATAAAGTACATCTGTGTTGTCTGGTGGTCGGGCTTGTAAACCTGTGGTTTGGTATAGTGTAGACAGCACAATGGCTGTCTACTCTTTTATACGGGTCCGAATCATGGGTCATTTACCGCCACCACCTGCGACTCCCAGAACGCTTCCATCAGCGCTGTCTCCGTACAGCCCTAAACATCCACTGTTCAGATTATGTGACTAATACATCTGTTCTAGAACAAGCAGCTGTCACAAGTATTGAGGCCATGTTGCTGAGAACACAGCTGCGTTGGACAGGGCACGTCTCCAGGATGAAGGACCACCGCCTCCCTAAGATTGTGCTTTATGGTGAACTTGTCACCGGCTACCGCAAGAGAGGAGCCCTGAAGAGGAGATACAAGGACTCCCTGAAACAACATCTCAGCCTTGGCCATATTGATCTTCATCACTGGTCTACTCTGACCTCCAATTGGGAGGCCTGGAGACACACCATCTATAACGCTGCTGATGCCTTTGAGAACGCACACAGGATCACTCTCAAGGAGAAAAGGCAACGCAGAAAGAACCGTGTCTTGCCAATATCACCTAAGGAGTCTTTCTGCTGTGCCTTTTGCAACCGAACTTGTCTATCACACATTGGCTGTTTTAGCCACCAGTGTGCTTATAGCAAATGTGGGTAGAGCCCTTCCCAAATCTTCATTTGCGAAGCCTAGCCATGAGTGAGTGGGGGGGTGTAGTGTGAAAGGTGAAGTCCGTGCAATGGGAACTGAAGCCAGACCTCCAAAGGTAAAATCATCTGATAAAGCAATTTTTTTTCACCAGTTGCCTCCAGCTGCGGGCAATACAAAAGATTTTCAAAGGAAAAGAAATATGTCCGAGTACTGCCCTTGACTCAGTACAGTAGGTGGGTGACAGATTTCTCACGAATTCTTCCATGGTGATATTTAAGATTATTTTAGAGTGCACCTGTAAAGATCTGGGATATCAGAAGTCTCTGATGTGTCCTCCTGTGCGCCTCCTAGGAATCCCCTACATCCTAAAGGAATTGGTTGTCTGAAAAATTTACAAAAGACGCTGTTCTGTGCAGCCTCTGCAGTCCTCAGCCAGAGCAACTGTTCTGCTGGCATCCTCTGTGCCTGGGTCCATTGGGAACCTATAGGAAAATCCTGCCTTCCCCCTGCTAGTAATGAGTAAGTGCTGGAGGCACTTTCCTGTATGTATTGACTCTATGTCCTTTGAAGCTGAAGTTCCCACAGTGTGTAAAGGCTATATCCCTCCCTTTGATGCCAAATGAAGGCGAGGGTCACTGTATTTGACCTCAGCAACTCAAGGTTTTAAACGGAACAAAAAAGAGTCAGTAACCACTAGAAGTAGCCCATGAGGTTTGATCTTGTGTAATATAATACTCCATGACTAGAGCTTCCACTGTTACCACAGCAAAGAGAGTGTGACATACAACATGGGCAATCAGTTCTTCACAGCAGAGAGTTCAGGCAAGTATATCTGTAGAGAAACTCAATGATAAATATCTCCTCTTATCCCATCTGTAAATCCCTTCAGTGTGATGAAATTGTCACTACTGGTCTAGTAACAGAATATTTAAAGCCATCTGGCAAAATTAAAATGAGTGGGATTTTCTCATCTGTGCAAAGAAAATGCCTGTGCACCAAACTCTGTGGTGTTTCCAAACTGTTTTACATGGGAGAGGTCTGTAAAGGGCTCCCTTCTCCAGCTGCAGGTCTAATAACTAGCATTGCTGACTGTCATTTCTTGAAGCAATCATTCTCATCTGGCCGATGATGCTTCCCTGGACTGTGGCATTATGCCATCTCATTTTCCATAAGCCAGCCTACAAACACAAAGAGTCTAGATTGCTGGCCAAGTGTTGAACAAGGAGAAAATCAGCAGGTCTAATGTTGAAATTATTGATATTATTTCAAATTGGTCTAGTAAATACAGTGAAATTAGCCCTGTCATCTCAGTCAGAGCAATCAAAAGAGTCATTAAAACTTAATAAAGTTGAGTGATTCATCTTTTGCTGTAATATTTTCAATCCTACTTAAGATTTAAGTTCCTTGAGAGTGTAAAGTCTAGGCAGAAGTGAGAACAAGAGCTAAGTCTGAAATCAGTGCTACCCCCTGATACCTACTGTCTCCTGAGCTTTGTACCTTTCATTCCAACTACTACTACTTTGCAGTACTGAGAGTTTCAAGCTCATTGTTGGTGAACATGTTCAAGCAGTTGCAAAAACGAGATGGATGCTTGGCCTATATAATCTAGGATGTCACCTCCAAGCAACCCCCATCAAATCATACATCCTTGTCCTCTGCTGGTGGCAAACGTCCAAAATCCAGTACATCTGGGGAACATGGCAGTGCTGTCACACACACAGTGGTGCAAGGCACAATGCTGCCCAGAGCCATGCAGATGTGGAAGCTAGCCAAGTGCCACCTACAGTGTAGACTAATGCAGATTTTCTCATTTATTCTGTCTGACAGGTGTTTTCTCCCAAACACTGATTAAAACTTGGAACATCTCTCTGCCCGGAAGAGGATATAGCTGTACACCTCAACTCTCTGGTACAGCAGATGGTAACAGCGGCTGTTGTGGTGTGTTCAATGGTTAGATGTTTCCAGAGCCTCAGGTTGCTGCTTTGCTTGACTGAATTCCTTTTCATGTATGTTTATTTTTGAAAGAGATTTATTTAGAAAGAAGAAAATATGGCACAGATAACTGTGTTCACCAGAAGAAAGGAGTGAAAGGCAGGTCCTTATTTCTATCAATTATAAAAAGACTCAGCAGGTTAGCTACTATATCTGTGTATTAAATAAAAGCATTCACTGTGAGCAGAGTGTGCACAGTTACCTCAGTTCAGCTGATGTATACTCATTAAGCTGTAGTAACTAATTTACTTGCAATTGTTTCTCCAAGTCCTAAATCAGAGGCTTGCAAACTGTGTTAATGCCATACTTTTCTTTCCCTGGCATAGAAGGAAGGGCCAAGACACCAATTTATCAGAGGCAGGAATAACAGTCTTGGCTAAAACCTAGCGGTTAAACAGTACACCTTAGACCCCAGCTAGGCATTTCAGCTTTTTCTCAACTCAAGCAATAATTGAGGTCATAAGAAATTTTGGTCATGGAGTCAAAATATACTTTCCAAGTTTTTCTCCACCAGATGGAATCCTATATGCTTTCTTTGTGCTCAAGCTGAAATCATATTTGTTGTGAGAATCTGTAGGTAATATGAACTTTTTAACTGTGTAATCTTCACTGTGTTTACCAAGCAGTGGGATCAGGCATCTTGATAAAGGCCAGCCAGCTTATCTTACTCCACAGCACCCCAGAGCAGGCAAGAGACAGCTATATGTCCAGATCCTAGAGTATGAAATCAGCATTGCAGTGATGAGTCCAGTTACTTTGATAATACTTGTAACACACAAGGGCTAAGAAGCGACTGAAGAGCACGCGGAGTGGCTTGTTCAGACCTCGTCTCAGCCATTCTGCTGCCTGCCATCACTGAGGCACCAGCCTAACTGGGTATGATTAACCACTTAAAGCTCTTTCTTCACACTGATGGGAAGTGATTCAGAACTGCTTTTCTCCCCTCTGATTGAAGTGGAGAAAGTGTGTGGAGAAAATAGGCACCACCTTGTTTTATTTCCTGATGGTTCCACAAAAATTGAACTGCCTGTGAAAAATGTTCTACTAAGAATGAGAGAGGATTTGGCTGTAAGTCACTCTGGTAAGGTGCTTTAAATCCCTAAACTAGATGGTCAGATGCATCTGTCTTAACCACGGCAGTCAGAGATTCAAATATGAAGTGTCTTTCTTTGAAAGCTGTGCATCCATTCTGCCATTCCATGATTATCTCATATTTGCAGTATTGGACTGATAATGCAGGAAAAACACCATTCTCTCACACAGGGAGCACTTGACCCTTAGGCTAGAGAACTTTGCTTTTCACCAGGGAGATGGCATCTTTACAGGTAGGATGGAAAATCCCTTTCTGAGAAAAACTGGTGCCTGAAATTTCAGACCTTTGTGTTAAGACAGAACTAAAATACATCCATTTAGTTCATACAGGAAATTAGGCAGCACTGAATTGCAGTTATCTAGCTTTCCAGTGATGAGTTATGTTTGGCTTTGGAATATACTGCGTTCAGTGAAAATGAAAGTCGGTTAAGCAGCCTCTGGACACACAAATTTCTGCATTTTCAGTGCCTAAGTATTCGGCATTTCCCACACGGGGATGCTGACATGGCATTACTTTCTGCAAACGTTCCCTGAAATGGCAGTCTGGGGACATTCAGCAAAAGGCTTAGTCTGGCTTATAAAACTGAGTGTGCCTGTGTTCTGATGCTTGAATCAGCAAGAGAAAGGTTTAGGTCCATTGTCCCCACACATTTACTTTTTTTCTTTTTACTTTGTATGGCATGTGACTCTGACAACTCAGTGCAGAGTAAAAGCTTCCTAGAGCAGTTTTAGGGTTTGCTCTTCCTTTTCAAATGTAGAAAAAGACAGCAAAAAGTAGCTAAAGATGGTAGTCCAGGATTAAAACTTAGGATCAGCTTCTTAGTTCATATTCAGTGAGGGGATTTACTGGGTAGCTCGTACCCTTGTACCTTGCTTTTGTCCATATGATGGCAGAATCACCTAGTAGCTCCCATAGCTGTGACTTTGATGCTGTCCCAGCACATTTTGCTTTCTTTTCTCTCACCAGGAGGCAGAACATTTTGTCAAATGGAGTTAGTTATTTTGGTTGTTTACCTCCACTGGGTGGTGAGTAAAAAATGCAGAGTTGGGAGATTCAGCAGGAACAGCAGACACTAAGCCTTTCCCTCCCTGATAACCACTATGGAAAGGAAATAATTTGACCCCATAGGTGAGTGACTACATTATGCAAAGTGCCTGGAAATTCTTTGCCAAGCAGTAGCATAAAGGTAGTACAGAAGCATTCCTGCTGTTCACTCAGAAATACCGCCCATGAGTTTGACTGGATTTTTTCAAGAAGCAGAGATAGCTCTGTGTGATCCTTGAGAATTTACCCAGACAATTCCACAAGAACAGGGACAATTGTACTAGGAATTGAGTGCCAAATATTTATGTTCCAGGAAGAGATGGGAAGAGAGAGTGCTTAGCAGTGCTCCCCACCCCTGCTTCTTCCTGTATCCTGAGCTTCCATATAGTGGTGTCTGTTTATTTGACACAATCCAGAGAATGTAAACAGTTAGTTTAAAATTAGATAGAAAACCTCTAGTGGAATGATGAAATAGAAATATCGTAGATGGCTGTGTTTATGATATATGTTCACTTAGTAAAAGAGGCACAGAGATGAATGCAGTGGCTTGTTTACCACTCACTAAGTGTATGTGAACAACTCGATAAAGTGACACAAGCATGATGTGCCACTTGTCAGCAATCTGCAGAGACTGCACACTCCAGCATGCCATGAAAGCATTTATATTAATATAGGGGCATGTTTCACCCTGGATCACGTGGTCCAAAAAAGCTATATTTTTTTAGTGTTGTTGCTTGACCTCAGCTGAGGTCAGTTGTGTGAGCTGCATGAGGCAGCTCCTGATCTCTTTCCACAGGTGCCTTCCTTGTAGCCTCCCACTGCTCCACGGCCAAAGTCTTGCCACCTACACCCTGTACAAGTATACTGGATATTTTCGATCTCCAGCCACCTGAAATACCTTAATGGCTATACAGGCCCCAGGAAAAGTGACCTGTATTTGCTGTTTAAAAATCCCCTCCTGCCTCTAAGTCCTGTCTCATAGTAGTGCATGGAAAACAATGACTCCAGAGCTGAGAAGCTGGCTCTGGGACTGAGGTGAAGTCTTGGTCATGAGGTTTTTGTGTGTTTTTTTTTTCTCTATCCATTAACAATACCAGACCAACCCTCACTGCTTGCTAGGTGATATTTTCATTATGTGGAGTCGTAATTTTTAGTGAGGAGTGGCCTGAGCAGTGAACCTTTGGCAGAAAAAGCACAGGAAGCTGTGTGTGAGAGATGAGAAACTCAGTGAACTAAGGTAGTGTGGAGACAAGAGGAATATGCCAGTATCATGAAGGGAATGATGACTGACAAACTTTTCCCAAGTTGCCTGATAGGAAATGTGGTAGAATGAACACAGGTGTTTGGATCTACTGGGGGAGAAGACTAAAGACTTACTGGCATCTGAACCTTGGATCCCTGGTGGGTACATTTATCCTTTTACCCTTCTTAAATCCCACTTCCTTTTAGCCTGTTTCCAACCCACCGCTCCAAGATTACATCCCTGTAACCACCACAATTTGTCATGCTGTATCATGGTCATTTCTTGGCTGGTGCTTCAACTGCAAGATCTTTGGTGTAAGTAGACATTGTTCTTAACCATGTAATGCAGGGAAGGGTGGCACAGCCCACAACTTAAGACTTCTAGATGATGCGATATTATAAGGAAGAGATGAATCCAAACTTCCCATCACTCTGCGTCCCCATATCCACTCTCTGGGATCTACCACATTGGTCCCTAAAACCTCATCATCTTCAACTGAAAATTTATGAAAAGAGCAATCCAAATGTAATTTCTAAATTGAATGCACATGGAAGATCAACAGTGGCAAGAGAAAGCAGCCTGCCAGGCTGTGACTGAGCAGATGACGAGGGAAGTGAACCTGACCCCTTTGGAACTCCCTTATGCTCTTCTCTCCACCCAAACCCCAAAAATGTAATGGCATGTCTGTGGCAAGGAAACAGTAAATTACTTTTTTTCCACCCTGAGCTACAAGCTGCGGCAATCAGACCCCTGGGAATTCAGACTTCTTCTCCAACTCAGCTGGAAGGATTAATGCAGCAGACTTGAGGGGGTTCCGCTTCAAATCCCAGCTCCCTTGCCTCAGTAATTACTTCCATGTGTATTTGTGCAAGGCTGCATGTTGTCTGGGGTCTGCAGGTGGCATAGTGACCTTTAGGCTATAGGTGGGCTTCCCCTACTTCACCATATGTTACATGAATGAGCCAAGCAGTTAGAAGGCAATTGTAAGCATCCACAGCCGAGAAGTCCCTCTCTGTACAGTGACTGATGGATTCTGTTTCTCTACCCTCATTTCTCCCTTTATGCTTTCTCCAGCTGTGAAAGAAGAAGGAATTTCTGGCCTTAGTTTATAATGTTTAATTAAAAAGAAAAACCTTCATGCAAAGATAGCTTGTTTCCACAGCTTTGATGTTGGTGCCTGTGGGAAATGGATGAGTTGGAAGCGCATTCTGGGTAACAAAATGTAAATGAGCAACTTCAAGTGTTCTTGTGAGTTTTTCAAACCTCAAAATCACAAGAGCCAGATCAATATATTTTCACAATGAATTCTGTTGGGCTGGTGCACTTGTGCTACTGATTGTACTGTTTTCTCCAGCTCTCTTAGGCGGCCTTTCCAGAAGTTTCCTCAGATATATTTTAGTTTGTTGTCAGTGAGGTAGTTGTGCTGTTGTGTGAGTGCTCTGTAAGGAGTGCTGTGTTTGCAGGGAAAAAGAAGCAACAATGGGTGCAAAAATTGCCTGTGAGTGCCCCTAGGGAGCACCCTGCCACTGGGGTAGTGTCTAGCTTTTACAGCTTCCAGTGGTTCCTTACTTATGATGTGATTGGGTAGTGCAACAGAAATTCCTCTTTGGTGTTTGCCCTTTATCTTCTTGGGGGGCCTTGAGAGAAAAAAAAATAAGAAAAATTGAGAACATATCGAGTATTTTAGAGAGTATGGAAAACCTGTCGAGTGCTTTTAGGACAAAGGAAGTGGTTCAAAAGAATGGCTCATCTCAGAAATTTGGAGCACTGGTACGGGTTCCAGTGGGATAATTCACATCCACCACACACGAATATGTATGTCATGCCTTTCAGGCAGCCTGGAATAGAAAATGTGATAACTTTTAATTTATGTTTTTCAGCACTTTTTTCAAATATATTCTGCTAAGATCTCTGGTCTACCTTCACAGGATTTCTCTTTTCACAGTTTTGTTAAACTCACCTAAGGCATGTGTTATACACTGAAAACAGATGTATAAAGGCTGTATAAAGTGAATAGGTTCACTACCTTTGATTCTTCCTGGAATTAATACTTGCCCCTGGCTCGTTTCCTTCCTGATGTTAGGTTGCCTCCAAGAGGGATAAAGCTGAACGAGAAGGACTGCTCACTGGGTCAGGAGCCCTCACTGGGCATTGCCAAGGGAGATGGCTCAAGTTCCCTGTCTAAATGTCCAGAAGTGCTGCCTGAATGATCACATGGAGGAAGTCTTTTGGGATGGGCTGTGCTAAGAATGACTGATTTTTTTCATCAGTGTTTTTGCAGCCCTGATGACTACCCAGATGCATAGTCCTGACTTGAAATTCCTATGTGTGTCAGTGGTCCTTCAGTATATCTCTGGAACATGTCCTCAGTGTACCACACAAGAGCTGTCTTCAGGCAAGTGACCATCACTCCAGACCTAGTGGCAGTGTTTTTTGAGCCCTCTCATACTTGTACTGCCTCTGATACTCTTCTATCAGGCTTTTCCTGTGAACCACCTAAGAAAGTCTACTTAAGATGTGCTGCCTGACTTACATTGTTCTCCATCTGTGCCCCAAAGCAAAAGGGCATCTCTACTGGGGACTGCTGGGTAGGGACACCCCACTGGCTTCCCTCTGTCTCCACATCCTGCATGCTAGCAAGGGTAGTGCCTGGTCTCTTCTGGATAAGAGAAGATGGGGCATTGGAGATTTGTCTGAGTAGGTGTAGCAATTTCTGAATCAATGCTTGGTGCACTGTGTTAGAGGAGGGTTTCCTAACCAATCTGTGCTGTCTGTGACGGCAGTAATAAGTGCAGTGTCTGTGTCTGTGCCAATTTGCCAGCAAAGACAGCTCCCTTCTCTTCATTGTAGCTGGGCTCTTCCTTTGGACAAGTCAGGTGGAGAATCCCCCTTTGACGTGGGATTTCTTCTTGCTGGCATTCATCAGATGTAGCTGATCAGGGGGCCTCATAAATGGGAGAACTGACAACTTCCCTGTGGTATAAAAGAAAAATCTGCACATATGGAGTGGCTGAAGTGATTCAGAGCGTTCCAGGCAAGGTGCTGTGGTTTCTGTTCTGGTGGCTTAAACAAGTGCTTTAGGTAGTGGGGTTTATCCAGACTGCATGTGATGATACACTGAATCATAACTGTGGTACGAATCAAGGTCACACAAGCTTTCCTCCTAGGACTCCAACTAAGGCACTCTCCCACTTTCCTTAATGGCTTAGCAGTGGAGACAGTCAGAAAACTGGCCCAAAAAGCACTGTAAAGGCACTGTAATGGTCCATTTGATACAGGCCCAAATCATTGGTACTCTTTGTTCTGCAGGGTGTCAGGCTCCCCACTCCTATTGCAGACCAGATGGGATCCTGATGATGCCCTGATTGTATTTGTGGGGAGGCTGAATTCGAGAGAGAACATATGCAGAGGACAGTGTCTGAGTAGATTAGGGCTGTTTCAATCCATTTGTTTTCAAATATACCATGTTTGGTTTGGGCCATGTGGGGTTTGTTTGATAAAGGAAAAACCATACTAATTGAATTCACTGGGTCAATGGCAGTTCACCCGAGGGGGAGGGCAAGGACTCTGCTGGAGGGATCTGCCATTAAACAGAAAACTGCAAGAGCTTGGCTTTTCATCCTGGCAAAAGTCATGGGTCTTGTGCCCTGGTGAGCCTCACATAACAGTGGGAAGCCCAAGGCCTCAGAAATTCTCTGCATCATAAAGGCCTTTGCCTGATTTTGGAGGATAAAATGAGCTCAGGTTGTGCCTCAAAACTGCTAGTCCAATTTGTTGGTGGTTAGGAAAGGACCAAAATATGGAAAGGAACAAAGCTAGCTGAAGAAAACTGCTTAAGCATTTCTGAGCCAGTCCCTTCCCCTTGCAAACCTTAACAAAAGGAGTCTGGTGAGCAGCAGCAGCTTCCCTTCCAGACTCCCTTAACACAAAGGGTCTGTTTCCCTGTGCTAGTTGTGGAGAGAGTGAGGTAGTGAATGGAAAAAATCAGGCAAATAGGGAAGAAAAAAAAGAATTTGTGTCTTTACCACAGACTGCAGATGGGATCACTATGACTAGAAGCAACAAGTGATATAAATCATTATTAAAAAAAAGCAATGAGAATAGCATCTTTAATTTATCTGCTGGAAATTGCCAAAGGCTATGTTCAAAGGCAAAATCTATAGCTCTGTGTGTGTGTTCTAGTAGGGAATATTCCATCTGCCCCAGTAACCTCTCTTAATAGTCCCTACTGGCTTCAGGGAAGGCTGGCAGTGTTCACTGAGCACAGCTCTAGTTTGATGTGATTGCCCTACAAATGGGAGACGAGTGGAGAAGCAACGGGGAGTCCCTAATTACTTCCACAGAATATAAATCCATGATGGTTTTGACAGCTTCTGGAGCTGAGGGCAGTATCAGACTGCCTGGCACACCTCATGTCAGAGAACAGCTGGCTGTAGTCCCACCTCTATCAACAGCACCATCAATGCTCCAGGAGGAAAGGGCGAAGCAGGAACATGTGAATAGTGTGACATTTGATGGAGAAATTGCCCATTAGCTATAGCAGTTCTGACCTTACGGATACTGAGGCTCTGACACTCCCTGAATAGCAATGAATAAGCTATGCCTTTCCTACTTGGCCTGTGATTTGTGCTCAGAACCTAATGCACCCATGAAAGGTGCCTTATGGCCTTACATGTGTTGAGAGGATGTCTTGTTATCGTACAATCACACCAGAATGTGAAGATGTTGGTCAGCCATTCAGTGAGGACTCAGCCTCATTAAAGGGGTGGATAAAATTAATCTTCAGGACAAATCCTGGAAAATGGCGTGTCACAAGTCTGTAATCCTTTTCCTCCTCCACAATTGCCCTTTATAGTCATCCTGCTAAAGGAAGCAAGCTTTAATGAGCATGCCTGATTGATGAGGAAACCCATTGTGAACCGAAAAACAACATTTCCTCCTCCAACTTTGGGAGCTGTTACGTCTTCCTCAGGTACACTGACATATTCCAGAGAAAATATACAGGTAGGAATAAATTGCTTTGCTGGGGTTTTATCTTGGGTTCAAGAAATATGTTATGACTTAGCATTTGTATCACCTAGTGGTGTCTGCAAGGCATTGTTGAGGCAGAACTGCAATATCATTGAATCATAGAATGGTTTGGGTTGGAAAGGATCTCGAAGATCATCTTGTTCCAACCCCACTGCCACAGGCAGAGATGCCACCCACTAGATCAGGTTGCTCAAAGCCCCATTCTTCCTGGCCTTGAACACTTTGATATATGCAGCAAATGTTGCTGTAGGTAATGCCCCAGTAGCTGTCATAGAATTGTTTAAGCTGGAATAGAGCTTTAAATCATCAGTTCCAACCAAGACAGTGGAAACTGGGTGGAACCTGCTGTTTGGAAGGTACTTCAGTGTGGTCTCTAGGAGCAGCAGTTGTTTCCAGGTGATAGGATTAGTGACTGCTGGAATCCAAGATCAGGGTGCTACAGGAAGAGGGTCTTGCTATTGTTCTTAGAAAATTATTTTAGTGATATGTAGTCTTCAGATAGAAACAGGAATGCTCGTCATCCATGTATGTAACTGGTTTGTTGCCTTTTTTCCTGTAATAAAGATTGTTGCTAAATTCACTGACCAAAATTAAGCTAAACTACTGAATCCATGCATCTTCTGGAATATGTGTATAAATCTCATTCTGAATCACACAGTTTGGATGCATCTCTGATGTAGTGGAGCTATGTTAGTCTTTACTGAAATGCAGCTTCCTTTGAGCAAATCACAGTAGACTGGCAAAGCAGTGTTAAGTGACACTCTGGCAGGAAGTAAAGAGGATAATATTTCACTGAAGGAAAATTGCAGGAAGTCAGTAGAATGTCTGTTATCTTAGCTGGAGCTGGCATTTGGCCTGGTTACTAAAGATAACACCTTTTTTTTCCCTCCAAGACTTGTCACTTGCTGCTTTATGACCATGTATCTTGATTTACATCTCAGAACATCTCCAGCTGCAGAGCATCACCAGTGCCTGGGGGTGATTCCAGGCTTCTCCATGGCATAGAAAAAGGTGAATTTTTCAGCCCTCAAGATGAGGGACTGGTATGAGCCTGCTGTTTCCACAGGCAAGAGAAGAGTAGCAGGAAGGGGTACAACTGTAATTTCAGGCACTGAGGAAATGGGACTGCTACAACTACTGCTGCCAGACACCTGAGAGAGATCAGGTAAGTGAATGGTGCATCTGTTGTGAATAACCCTTATTCTGTCTGAGCAGCCACAAGTACAGCCAGCCTGCCTTTCCAGAGCTTTTGCAGAGACTAAGCAGGCATCACCATGTCCCTGAGCATGCTGTTATCCTAGGAAACTCTCTGTTTTCTTATTCCCATGACTGGCATCACACTGAAGTTGTGAATTCTCATCTGGCGTAAAAGAAGAAAATCACGTCTGACTCATAGCAATTGTTGAGATCTGGATTAATTTTCCAAGGCCTAGTCAGTGCTAGAAGCTCCTTAATTTCCAGGACCTAATGGGACTGCTCTCCCCAAAAGATAAGTGCAAAATGTGCACAATGATAATTTGGATGTTTCCTATCATTTTTATCAAGAATAGGAAATAGTTAATTTTATAAATTGCTGATTATGGTATATTTTGTGAATGCACACTGCCTGCCATACTGAGCACTAAGGAAATACCACTCTTGCTTTATAAATAGTTGATGGGGTTTCCAGGGAAAGTCACTTGTCAAGGGACATGCATTTACTCTATAGCTTGGAAAGTAAAAAGGTTATATCTCCAACTGATATCCTTGTAAATCAACTTATGACTAGGTCCCTGTTGACTCTGACAAGCTGTGATATGAGCTTACAACTTCTCTGGGTGGCTGAGGGAAGTTGCCTCATTTCTACCACAAAGATCTCTTGTGACCTTGACAGCAACTCATCTTGGATGACTGATAACAAAGAATTTAGAACTGGATGTTTTGCTGTTTTGGTATTTTTGTTCACACTCCTCTTCTGAACTCTTTTCCTAGTTTCCTTGAACTTCTCTCCCTCTGTGTTGCCAAAATGTCATGTATGCATCTGGGAGACTTTCCAACTTCCAATTGCAGAAGTGGGTCACTCCTCATACACACTCCTCAGACATTTACAGTCTTTTGCAGATTCCCAGGCTCTCAGCATAGCACTAGGGGAACTTAAGCAGTGCTGTCATAGCCTGTTGCTTTCAGAGGTTCACAATATTGCCAGTTGGCATTAACTCTTACATTAGTTCTCTCTGACTGTCTGTCTGCAGAAAGAAATCTTGTAATGATCACCCAGCTAAGGATGAATTATTAATTTGAGATGCTGAAGGAGATTTGTGTCAGAGCCCGGCTTCGGATGGGTGACTTGCACAGAGCTTAAAAGCATCTCTAGCTCATCCCCCTGCCTTATTCTGCATTCTATGCCATTTCTCTCACTGCCTCAGGGCAGAACGTTTCAGAAAGTTGGAGTGGGAATATTTTTATTCATCCTGTTACATGAAGTTAATCTCGTGTAGCAAAGCAGCTGTGTAATGTTTTGTATTAAATCTCATGTCTTCCCTTGGGTATGATTAAAATTCAGGTGAAGGGTTTTTTTAATTTTATTTTATTTTCCCCCTCCCAGGGCTCTCAAGGGGCCATTAGGCTTCATTCTTAATAGCTTGCCATCCCTTTACCTCTGCTGGTCCTGCTGCACACACAACTGCACTTGTCTGACTGATGAAGGCTGAAGGCTCTTTAGTGACTCATGCACATGCTGCACATTAGTGAAGACATTTCTAGCTGAGGTGAAGGGACGGCTGCTCCCTGGCACATTGAATAAAGCCTTGGTTGGCAAATTCTCTATTTGCTTGATTATACCCTGGAACACATAAAATCCCAGTTGGAAGGAGACCAGCTGCTCTACCAATTACCCTGGGCTTCCCAAAACTATTGCTTTATTTCAGTGTTGTTTCCAAGAAAGACAGAGTTTCCATTCTCATCCTTTCTAACATGTTATTGCTTTTGCTTGCAACAGAAGGATTTGCCTCCATTTGTCAGTTTAAAGAGAAAAGCCTCTTCTGACTGTCTCTGACCCCCCTTTCTCTACCCACTCTCTGTTTTGTGTCTTTATCTGTGGAACAAAAATGAGATCACCTGGAAGACAACATAGAGACCTGATAGTGAGGGAGTGAAGGATTATCACAGGGATACACAGGGGAAAGTAAAGAATAAAAGTCCTGCAGAGAACACAACAGGGCTGGAGACAGTGAGAGAAAATGAGCCTAGAGAAAAGAAGAGGAGATAAAAGCAGGAGAGAGGCTGTGAGACAGGTACTGAGAAGGAGGAACACAGAAGTGTACAGACTGGATACGCAGACTGCACAGAAGGAGCTAACCTGAGGGCTTGCACCGCTTCTTCCCCTCTTCACCTCTGCTAGAGCTACTGAAACTGTCTTAATAGCAGTGCTGCAGAAGTGGTTTGGACAAACCCCTGTTTCCCTCTATACTCCTTAGTCTTGACACAGCTGTACATTTCAGAAAAATCTGGGTAGATTTTCTTCCTAAAGTCTTTAACTTTCACAGCCACTTATGCAATTTGTTATCACAGTCAGGAGGATCACAAGTGCCAAAATGCAGCATGAAGGGTTGCACAAAAGGGCTGGTTACAAGACAGAAGAGCAGAAAATTTCAGAGCCTTTGCCTGGCTTTCCATACTTCTCAGGCTTCAGGGGTTTGGTGGATTCAACTTTCTAGTAGACTGAAAGTCTGCTCATCTAGTCTTGGGAATCTTTCAAACAGAATCTAGATTCTGGATCCTTCACTGAGGGCATCTCAGAAGTACAGAAATCAAGAAAATGCTTCTTTCCTCTTGCTTTGTGATGTATGTACAATAAGTTAGTTGCAGTAGGTGTCTAAGGGCTTGTCAGCTAAGAGAACGTGTCCTTGGCACTATTTCATTGAAAGTAAAACCAAGGGTGAAGTTGGCTTCAGCCTTTAATAAATCCACAGTTCATCTCTTCCTGATAGGAAACAGCAGCTAGTAACTCACAATGTTGTTTAAAATATTCATAGCAGGAATCAGTCAGATAAGGGACTCACATAGTTCCAACCTATGTTCCACAGTGGCCTACAAGAATCCATATTTTTAAGCTGTAAAATAACATCATTTGTATAGCAGTATTTCTTACTAATGAGTGTTCAGCCAGTGAAAGGATTTTTATCTTTAGATAAAGAAACCTCACATCTGAGTAATAGCTGGCAGAGGCGCAATGACTTGGCTCGATCACAGGTTAGAAGCCCTAAATTCTAATAATTCTAATCCTGATGTCCACCTGGGGAAGTCACTGCATATTCCCGGCATTCATTTGCTCTCACCTGTGAAAACGGGAGGCTGAAGGGTTCACAAGGACCATAAATTTTATTACTACATTTTTAAAAATAACTAATACACTAGTATCAAGTCTGCCTCAATCCCACTGTGCAGCATTCAGCAATTTCGCAGCTCCTATACCCAGCATGGCTGCTCTATTCACTTACAAGTTCCCTTCTGTTGGCAGAAGAGCAGGGCTGCCTTATGAACAAATACACAGAAGGACTCTTGAGGCCAAGGAGAAAGAAGTAAAACCTGTGCAGTTTTGTTCTGCCCTGGCTGTATGTATGCTTGGAAGGGAGGTGAATGACAAGTGAAAAGAGGTCTGCAGAGAAGTACCATTTTTGATTAAGGAAAATAGCATAACAGAAAAAACACAGAAGCTTCAGAGAACAAAAGAAAGCTGTGTAATTTTCAACAGCTATCCCAATGAAGTTATAGTAGCATCACCATCCAGCCATTGCTTTGTAGACTTGTTAGGATATGTTATCTCCATCTGTCACTGGAGATTGGTCCAGATCTTAAAAACTACACCCCACTTAGGGCACTGAATTTGATCACGAAAAAATCTGATATCATGTCCAGCAAACTTCACACCATGAAAATTGAGTGCCACTGCTCCGAGTTATTGACACTGTTGTTGCATTTTACGACTTTCCTGCAATCATTTTATTTAGCCGTGAATGTTTATCCCAGTGTTTAGGCAGCGGACAGTTCAATTTTCTGGATTTAATAACATTCTCTTTTGTGTGATACTAGTAGGTCCTTCCACGGCAAAGGTCATTATTTCAGCCATCTCCCAGATAATCTGGTAGTGTCCATGTAAATTGACTTCTGCAGAATGGGGATTAGTTTTGCTGCACAACCCCGTGCTACCTCCTTTCACCTAAGGAGGGGAATGACTGATTTGGAGTTCTGATGATGTGCTGTTTTGTTTTTCTCCTTAACCATGTTACATGCTCTTCAGAAGAATCTGTTTGGATGGGACCTTCTCCCTGATTCAAGGGGAGCTATCACCACTTTTCTGGCTAGGGATCCCTTTCTACACGTAGACGTTGGAATCCTTTTCTTCAGCTGGCTCTCTGGAGGGAGTCATTTGGGGAGAAGGGAAGCAGTGAAATAGTTTGATGAATGGCATCAACTTACATCCCCCAGGAGGATTCCATATGTTTGTAGCAGATGTTTAACACGTTATGGCAACACAACTGGCTGTGTTGAAACAAATTGCAGGGTGACCATCTAACTGTTGTCAGTAGTGAAGTTTTCAACACTTCCATCTCACCCCAGGCAGTTACTGCTGTTCTCTGTGGATACCTGTGAACTACGTACCATGTTTTTGCCAGAAAAATAGTGAAGAACTTTAACTGTCCAATAAAGTGTTATTTAATTGGAACATCTCAAGGAACAATAAACCCTGAAGCTATGTTTGTTAGTTTTCTTTTCTTTTTCTTTTTTTTTTTTTTTGTTAAGAGAAGAAAGGTGCTTTGTAAAATCTTATAAGAATAAAAATAGCTTTAGGATTTTAGTGTCATCTGCAGTTTTAAAAGTGCATTTGAGCCTCCTCCCTTTGTGTTCTTGCTGACAAGAAGAGTTAAAGCATTTGAGGATAGATGTTTTGATGAGTAAGGCTCTTGTCTGTGATCCAGCATCTCCTAGCTCGTGTCCTGGAGCTCCCACAGACCTCTAGTACTTCTTCAGCATTCATTCTTCGTGCCTCAATTTCCTGTTTGTAAATGAGAATAACTGTCCCTCTGTATTTGTCTCTTGTCATATTTAAACATGTAGGGGAAGGGGACTGTGGGGTTCCTGGCATGGTGGAGGCCTCCATTTTGCTTGTCCCTCTTTAGTGAAAATTTCTAAAATGACCGTAGGAAACAAAGTTACTTTCCAGACAGGCATCAAGAAGTACAGAAAAATCTCAACTGCAAATTTCAGAGGAAATATGAACGTTTAGAATTTTCTCAAAAGATGTGCAGTTGGAAATCTTGCTTTTTGGCTTAATCTGCATTTTAGGAAACTTCAGGAGGGGGAAGCAAACAGTGGACAGGATATTTTTTGGTTCTTTTTTTTTTTTAGTTCAGTAATATACAGCTTTACCTACTGTTAGCTGTGGAAATGGCTGTCATCTTAAATATGTTCATATTGCTTTAAAAGTATCCCTTCAATGCTGAATATTACAATTATTACAAAGAATTCTCTTAATTGAGATTTTTCTGGGCAGAATCCAAGCGTTCGTTCAATCATTGCTGCTGCAATTTGGGTTTAGGCATTGCTGCCAGTTCCTTTGTGTAATCTTGCAACTTCAAAGACAAGGAAAGAGGGAGGTGGGCAGGAAAGCATTTAGGAAAATTATGTCTAGCTCTTTGAGTATCTCAGTGAGCGTAAACTGTTGTTCATGGGTTGGATAATCTTAAGAAAAGCATGTCTCTTGCCCTGGAAGCCTGCTTCCCATCTTGCGGTCTGTGGGTCTGAAAGACATGAGAAGGTAATATATGAAATGATCACAAAACATGCTTTTTCACTTCAGAAGAATATACATGTATGGTACCACGTAATCTAGTGAATGTGAAAACAAAGCTGGAAAAAATAAATCTGTAAATGAATATTCAAAATGCTGCTTAGTTCTTGATTTAGAAAACAAAAATAAAAAAAAAACAAAAAACATGGCAAAGCTGCATGAAGGAGGGCTATGATATTTTTTTTCTCCAAAACGTTAGCTGTTGCGTGGATGGAAATCATTGGGAAATGCTAATATTGACAAAGAAACCAACTCATAAACAATTTAGCTTCAGTTTTCCCAGCTGAGCCTGGGAAAGCAAAACTAGGTTGAAAAATACACTAGCAAGGTTTTAATTATGATTTTAATAACGAAGCTTGAACAAACCTCTAGCTACCAGTACATCAACTGCCCCCTCATGCTGTTTTCCCAGGCCTGATGGAGGGGCCCTGGGAAAGCAGTTTGATAGCAGGTGAGAGAGCATAATGATCAGTGTAACTTCAGTCAGCAGTGTAAGTGCTTGACATTTCAGAAAAACAAGATCTTTTACTTTGCTATCTTTATTTGGGAGCAGGTGATCAGGTTCAGACAGTCAGTTTGTCATCTTAAGCTCTTTGTGGCTGAGACCTTGTTTGTTTTGCACTCTCAGAAGTGCCATTCAGTCTCATGGCAGAGTTAATAACACTGTGATTTCTACTGAGCACAGATTGCTCCTGGAATGTGCTATGTTTATCTGGAAATAGACTGGTACTCGGGTTCCAGCATGCAGATGCCAGAGAGTTTCCTCTGCCCATCTGCCTAGGCAATGAGCTGGTCTGCATGTCAGTCCAGCTCTAGGAATCACAGCCAAGCTGTATCAGGGGTGGATTTCTGCTTTATCTGCCTTCACAGCAAACTGGATAAGGTGTTAGTAGAAATACTGAGAGAAAATAACAGGAAAAGAAAGGGAGCAGTCTGAAGGCAAAGGAAGTAGGAGGAAAGGTGGGGAGTCCAGGGAAGGAAGCAACAGGGAAACTGTGAAGCTGGGAATTAATATGTGAAGCACGGACAAGAATGGGTTCATAAGTAATGGGTTAGCTCTATGGAGTGAAATTCAATTCTCTCAAACTCCATACAGTTATACCTGTGAGGAACCTGCCCTGAATTGTTCATGGCTTCTCAACATTCCAGTTTCTGCTTCTGAAAACTCAAGCCTATCAGAAGTGTGACGGAAAGGCTTTTTGTATTGTGATACATATGATGTAATATTCAAGAGACAGACCCTCCAGACAGTGGGACGGCTGCAGCTCTAGGCACTTCTGAAACAGGAGAAAGTGGCTTTAGTGTTTTGGGCTAAACCATGGAACTTCTTCTGTGTTCTGATTTCAATTCAGTAATGTATTTATCAGAAAAAAAGTAAACCAGCCTTCTTGCATATTTATCTATCATAAAATTGGCTTTATCTGAGATTGTTGTTATGCTTTAAGTTCACAGAGAATACACTATATCCTTTACACACAACAAAGAATGTAAACCCCAGCTTTAAACGTAAAACTCAATTCAGTGCTGGCGGGGATTCACAAAGCAATTCCTTCATGATAGTGAAAGCACTATAAACTCGGGAAGCTAATTTGCAATACTGGCCCCTTAAATTGCACAGTTGAGCATGTAAGAGCACTATTGTGTCTATGCGAGGATGTGGAAGATTTGAAAGCTGGGGTCACATATAGTTGACTTTTGTTCATTTACAAAACAGTTTCATAGAATCAGGATGGAAAACAGAAAACACACACAAGTCTTTGGATACATCACCCTGCACTTTTCTTTCCAAAATATCAGAATAATGATGTCACTGGAGGGGGCAGGGGGCAGTTGTTGAAGAAATGCCAAGACTGTCCCTGATGAGGAAGGGATCTTGTCTATAGAATCTGGAGCTGTTTAAAACCATAGCGTTTTGGGCAGGACTAAGCCCAGTCAGTTTACAAGAAAACCTCTGCATGAGATCTGTGCGTAAGGCCCAAAAACAAGGGTGGGAGTTGGGCAGCTAGACAGATACATACACATTTTCATAGTTTATTCACTGATACACAGCAAAATTCCCTGGCATGTGGGGTCCTGCAACAGTCCTTGACAGTGCAGGGGTGCACATGTGAGATTTTTATGGAAGGTGCAGGGGGAGGACCAATGGAGCCCAGTTGAACAGTTCTGTAGAGCACAAATGTAATCTCTGCCTGAAAGAGCCATGATCTGCTGCTTAAGGGGTATGACAAGCCAGCCTCTTGGAAAATAGCAGTCTGAGTCCTTTGCAAAGGAATCAAATGAGGAACAAGGCTATTACCTCGTGTCAAACTGTGTCTAATAAAGAAATGGAAATCCCCTACTCTGCCACAAAGATCAAGGAGAGCTAGGATCATGCTGTGTGACACAAATAAATGAATAGCGAAACAGAAATGGAAAAACATGGGCCCAAATATTACAAGAAAATATCAGACCCTGAAATAATTGTCTGTCTTAAACAATAGACTGTAACAAAACACACATTACAAATATGGTCTGGTTTTGTAACGTAGTTTTGCTATTTTGCAGAAATAGATTTGGAACCATAACTGTTAAATTCTATGTGTATCTATGTCTATTTTTATATAACATTAGGAAAAAAAAGAAAGCCAATGCCAACAAACATCTACACCTGGGGAGCCCTGTAACTGTTCATTACCAAATATATGAGACATTAGCAGAGATATTTCTAATGAGATGCTGGCACATCTATTTTTCATTTACACTGCACTGTTAGACATTCCTGTAGTGTCTTGTTCTTCTACTAAACTTTAAGAGTCCAGACCTGCATCCCACGTCTTGCAAAGCATTGGCTTGAAATAAACAGGACTTCTTATCAGTACAAGGACACGTCTACATACTTGCAGGATCTGGCCCTTAAAGAATTGTTCTCTCTTTTGTTATATGAGAGTGCAACATCCAATTTACTAGTGCCCTTGTTCCTGAGCAAGATTGTTACTGAGAGTAACATGGTACTTCTGCACACCTCTCAATTTCTTTCCCTCCAGCCCAGCAAGGATTTTTTTGAGTATCAGGACCAGTGATGTATAGTTTCCCTAGGGATAGTTGAATTGAACCTCACTGTAGATTTCTTGATCAGATGCTGTTGGACTTGAGATGCAGTTGCCCTGTGCGCAAAAACAGTAAAAGAGACAACCTCTTCTACACAGTTACCTATTTTTCTGAAATTCATAGCTGTCAAGCAGTATTAAAATTGTTTAATGGGCTCAGAAGTTATTGGCACACACAGAGAACTCAACTGCACAAGCCATATTTACTTAGGAAACCAGGCTTAGGAGTGTTGGCTTTTCCCATGTCGCAAACATGGGCTCTTCGTTCAGTTTGGTATGCATCTTGGAAGTCTTTCCAGTCTCGCAGTGTCATCCTTTGAAGTTTCTTTGGCAGATCTTCGAAGGCATTTCGGCAGGTCTCACTGAGGTACCAGTCAATGAGTGACCTCCCTCCCACCTCCCTGGTCTCATTCTTTTGCGTCCCAGGGATCCTCCCGGTGCATCAGAAGCCCACTGAGTGTTACCAGGGTCACCCTGCCGACGGGGATTAGCCAGCTCGCCTTCGGTGCCTTCTGAGAGCTCGGCGGGCTCAGGGATCATGTGCAGCAAAAGATCCCAGGCAAAATGCCGCCCTTCCCGGGCTGCCGCTCCCGCGGCCCCGAACGGCGGAGACGCCGGGGAGGAACGGCTACGGGAGGGACGAATTGCTCCAGGCTGCCCTTGGCGGCTCCGGCCGAGGGCACTCGGAAAGTTTTCTGGCGAAGGAGGAGGCAGGCGAGAGGGGCAGGCGAGAGGGGCCGGCGGCGGGGCGGGCGGCGGCGGAGCGGGCAGAGGCGCGGCAGCCGGCGGGGCTGGAAGGCGCGGGGCAGGCCGACCGGGCGCGGTGCGGGGGCGGAGGAGGGGTGTCAACGGCGGGCGGTGGAGCCGGCGTGCGCTGGCTGGCTGCCGCGCTCACCGCGGTGCCGGGCACGGGGCGCGTTACGGTAGTGGGAGGCCCAGCGCCGCCGGGAGGCGCCTGCTGCTCGGTCCGTCCTGTCCAATCGCCCGCTCAGTCCGTCTGTCCCATCTGCCCGCTCGGTCCGTCTCCGCGGAGCCGCAGCCGCGGGAGCTGCTGCGGGCGTTGGCAGGTAACAGGGGGGTTTCGCCTCTGGTGCCCGCAGGGCGCGCAGCCTTTCCGCGGGCAGCGGTGCCGGCTCCGGCTTGGTACCCATCGCCCTCTGCGCTGCCCCGGGACGCCCGGGGGTGCGGCGGCGGGGGCACCCACGGAGGGGCAGCTCTCGCCTCCCTTCCGCCGCCGAGTTGTTTTCCCGGGGGAGGGGGGGATGTGCTGGCGCGCCGTGATTCCCCGGGATGCTGGGCGTGCAAGTTTCCGGGGCTGAGATGTCAGCCAGCCCGACAGTACGGGAGGTCGGGGTGGGCGCCCCGGCTGCCCGAGCCAGTTGAACTCGCCCCGCTGGTAACAACTCTGTGGGTCGGGCCCCGGGAGCGTCTCCGAGAGCCTCAGAGCCTGCCCTCGATATTTCTGTATTCTGTTACCCCCCCCACCCCCAACACCCATCCCTCTGGGATCCCTCTTCCCGTAAAGGCAAGCAGAGGAGCCGCTGGCGCTCGGAGGTTGTGCCCGGAGCGTCCTGCCCTGCTTCTGTGGCGTGTTGGGGTATGCTGCCACCATGGAAGTTCGGATGAGGAAGGTGGGAGAGTTAACTATCTTTCTGACTTCAGCCTGGCCCGCTAGGAATTTTCTCTTTCACACTTCGCTGATCTGCAATCCAACCAGCCTGGGCCAGTGCCCACTGTCTAACAGAAATTTATAGTTGCAGCAATATATTAGTGAGGTACTACATGGGGGTTTTGTAAGCTAAACAACTGGGCACTTAAAGTTTTATCATAATTTTTGTATTTAAATGTTAGATTGAGTGAGTAAACAGCATTTTCAGATGCGTTGTGCTTGAGTGTTTGTTTTCCTGAGAAGTCTGTTTGATAATCATAATTTCTGGTTTTTGATTTTTTTTCTCTAGTACTTCTCTCAGCAGTTAGTAAGCTTGGCCTGACTACTGCTTGTATTTCTATAATAAGAGAAAATTTGAACACAAATAATAGACTCTAGGCACACAATTCACTGAATAGCCAATGGCTACCAAAGCTGCTTAGGCAGAAGTGTGCTGGAGATGGTTCTGTGCCTGGCTGGGTATATGCAAATTGTGAACACGGGCTCACCCTGGATTTTTGATAGTGGGTAAAAAGTGTATGGAGTTGTTAAAGAGTTATGTTAGTTCAATAAGATATATCCAAGTGTTCGATGGATTCTGCCAATAAAAGGCTTATTTTGGTACTTAGTGCTTTTGTAAGGAGCAGTGGTTGTTCTGTCACAAAAGTATACAAACTGAGAGCAAATGATAGGTATGTCATTTTGAGAAATAGGTACCTTCTTTATCTTTTTCATAATTTGGGAGGAATCTTTAGCATAATGTACAGATGCGCTTCTTTCTCATCTGCTTTCACTGAAGTATTTGTATAGTATGTTAAAATGATTCGAATGTTTGACCCTCCCTGGAAGGCGGTTAATATTTCTATATTTGTTGTGGCCGCGGTACAGTTTTTGTTGGCGTAAGCTAAAATACCATGTGGTACAGTTGCCACGAATTTAAGCGTAGCGGGGTGAGAAGGAGAAAGGAAGAGCTTTAACTTCTCTGAGATGTTGCAAACTACCGTCAAAATCCAGATAAAATTTCTACCCTTCCTGCAAGGCAGACCCGTGCTACAAATTGCTCAGCTACCCGCGTTGTGCGTTTAAGCCCGTGAGATATGCAGGTGAACGGGTAGTTTACTCCTTGGGAAAGGGACAGATGGAGGAGGACCGTCAGTCCGCTGCCCAGAGGGTAATGGGGGCGCCGTGGGAAGCCAGGGAGTCCCACGGCACCCCGGGCAGCCGCAGCTTCTCGGGTAGGGGCCAGGGCCAGTTATGGTGCCGGCTCCAAGGGGCTCGCTCGGGTAGCTGATGCTGGCAGTTTCCACGAGAGGGCTTTCTCGCTGTGCGGTGCCAGCGCGACCCTTCGGCAGAGCCCTCGGAGCGCCGGCCGTGCCTCCCCTCGCTCCTAGGAACGGAGGAGCAGAATGAACTTGGGGATGGCTTGCGCTCACAGGGTATTTCAGATTTCCTTTGTAAATTACGGGGAAATCCCTTTATTACCCCTGAGGCTTAAGGATAAGACATCCTGGGAAGAACACCAGTCTTCTGTTTCCAGGCTCCCTTAGAACAGATCCCAACAACTTAATTTCCCCACAGTGGAAACCGAGAAGAGGCTGAGTGTGTTTTTCACAAAAGGGGAGTGGGGGGATCAGAGTGTTTGCATCCTCGACTCAGATGATGGCAACGAGCAACTCTGTCCTGGCGTGATCTCATTTTTGGCTCCTTTAACATGTATTATACGTCTCAGGGTGGGGCTAGGCAAAAGGGAAACAGGAATCATTGTGTGAGTATGAAAATGCTGAGCTATCCTTAAGCTCTTTGCCAAGTTGTCTATGTGTTGTTTAGTTCAAATAATTTCACACGCACACCATTGCAGGTCTGTTTTAAAAGGCAGAAACTGTATCTGCAACCAGTAATAATATTGCAGTTCATAAAACATGAGAAACATCTGTTACTGTGACTTCAATTTGTTTCTCTCTCCTTGGAATAACCAAGTTGACAGCTCAGTCAGGTTTAATGTCCTGTGCTAAACCTTTGCTCGCATGTCCCATGGCTAATCATGACTCACAGAATCAATAAACTCAGCTACTGCTTCACTGCAGTGACTCAATGGGGGAGCGGGAAGGCCTTCAGACCAGCTCGCTGCGTGGAGCTAATCCCCAACAGCAGACCATGGGAGTCAAATTTGGGTTTCTGCAAAACTGGGTCTATCATTTGCCCTTCCCACTTTCAGTGTGGCAGAACTGGCTGGGATCTCAGTTATCAGTGCTGAGCAAGTGAGGGAGAAGATCTGCACTGCTGTAGGGGTAGTATTTTCCCTCCTAGCACCTATTGTCTTGGCTTAATCTGTCCCAGGTTGAATACTGTAGGCAGTTGAAGCAGAGCCATCTCATACTTTGAAGTGTGTTTATTGGCTTTAGCCTCTCATTACCTTGCCTTTTTTTTTTTTTCTTTTAAAGTTGGGTTACTCTCTTCCCATCCTATCTTCCCCAAAAATCAGAATCAGAGCAGAGGCAAAATGTGAATTAAGTGACTGTATTTTTGTGAATGGGTTTTCTTGCTTTGCCCCTGCCTTCCTTGCTGCCTTCTGAAAGATCTCTTCATAATTAAAATATTATGACTATTCTTATGGTAGCCCTTCACTTGTGGCAAGGATCCTAATTTGATGTCAATGAAAAAATACTAGTTTCTGGCATAAGGGCAGATGACATTTCATCAGCTAGTGCATGCCCATTTTTTTTTTAAACCAGAGTGCTAAGACCATATGGACAGATAATGAGTTTAAGCTGATAAACAGCTTACAGATTTGCCCAACTAAAGGACTTTTTTCCTAGAAAACACATTTTCCTTTAAAATAAATAATGAAGTTCCTGTGTTTTTATTTAATTATCTTGACTCCTGTCTGTTCTCACCAGGCTGCAGGAAAACAGGCACAACTGCTCTGGGGACAGAAGCTGCTGGATTTATGGGGCTGTAGGTCTTAGAGGAGGAAGGACTTGAAAAGTTCAGATGCTACGAAATTGAGGCCTAAGGCATCTAAATAAGCAGATGGTGGTCCAAGTTGTATTTAGAGTGTTTTGTGAGGTATTGCATAGTTTTTCACATCTTGAAGATGAGTCATTGCATGAGGTGGTAGTAGGTCTGAGGTCTGTTTGGGAGTTATAATTAAGCCAGATGGATATCTATACTCCTTGTTAATTCTGTGAGGCTACTGAAGCAGTTCTTGTCTGGGAATACTGTTGCAAGATAATCCCTACTCCTGCTTTTTCAAGAATTTTTTACTAATTTCAGTATGATTAGTTTGTTTAACTTAAACTGATTTATCAATAAAATGTGAGGGAAAGATTTTGTATCCATTTTTCTTGGGTTTTGAGGGGAAAAAAATCCCACAAGTAGTATAGTGAGAGTTGGAAAATAACTTGTTTTGGGAAGTGGTGGTCTTTAGTTTTCACTTTAAAACAGCGACTCAAAGCAAAGTGTTGTATTTGCATGAGAGGGCAAAACCTGTGTATTTCTTCCCCAAGATGCATAGAAGTTTGCTGTTTGGGAACTGAAAGTGCTCATTCCTTTTTAAGCTGTTTCTTATGAGTTCTCTTCTTTTAAATATTTTTTTCCCCTGGAAACAATTGTTAATCTTAATTGGAAGTAGCAAAAAAGGAAGAAAACGGTTGTACAGAAAATCAGTACAGACAACTCCATTCTTTCTCGTGCTGCTTTTTCCTTCTAAAACTTAAATGTTTTGTGTTGTTCCTTCCATTTATACTGTCCACTTCTCAGCACTGGGAAGATTATTGAACTTTAATTGTATTTCATGTGAAGATATATTCCAGATGGCTAGAGCTTAGCTTTCTGATGGTCACTGCTGTCTCATTTGTAACTGATATGACAGCAGAGTTGCATTTGGTCCTATCTTTGCTTATGACTATAGAGTTCAGCATTCCTCTTGTGTCTATTTATTCCCCTACACCAACATTTCTTATTTTCTTTTCACTGTTCTTTCAGTCTTGAGTTTCCAAACTGGTGAATGAGTTATACTCTCCCACAGCTGCAGAAGACTCGGGTGAATTCAGTGCCCACCAAACAGTTGATGAGTCACCCCCCTACCCAACCTCTTATCTTGGAGCATTTAGCAGCTACTTTGCTGTTTATAAGTTCTGCATTGGTAAAGATCTGCCTTGGGCTAATTTAGTATAAATTGTCTGAGACTGAAAGAAATGGCTATAGGAAGGCAGCGCATTGATCTTTTTCTGTTAACCACACCATCTGCTAAACCAGTTTGTCAGCATGTTTTTATTTATTTTTGCACAGATAAGATTTAAAGAAAGAAACTATAATAAAGATGTTTTACTCTTACAAAGGGATTTGCTTCTGCACCTCTACCATCTTCTGTTCTCTAGCAATGGGCTGTCCTTCACTGGTCTTCCTCAGAGCTAGAGACAGAGAGGCTCACCATCCTGGTGAGTTGTATATGTGTGGGGTTTTTTGGATCTAAATTGCCTCTGCAGGTGTCTTGGTACAGGAAGCTTTGGATAACTAGATGCCTAATGTAAATTCTTCATTTCTGGTGGAGTAATATGCAGCGAATATTGCATGACAATTGAGAGTAGTCATGTGGTGTCGATTTATCCTCACCAAATTCAGTTAAAAGAAAACCAAAACCATTATTTTGTCATCATCCTCAGAGATGCTGGAAGTGGGTTTTTCACTGTCACAGGCTTTTAGTAAGGAGCTAGTTTGTGCACAAAATTCCTCCTGAGTGTGAAGTCCCTCCAACAAGGACTCTGATGATTAATAAGTCTCTGGATGTTCTTGTGTTTTGGGCATTGGTTTTCTTTATTTTTTTTCCATCATGATCTTCCCTTTCTTATGTATTTACTAAATAAACCTGGTCTAAAATGTTAGCTTCGTGCTTCTTGAGAAATAAATTGAAAGGTCACTGTAGATGAGTCAATTCTTAAACTCAAAGTTAATATTTTTTAGACCAGTCTATCACTTCAAACAGAAACAGAGGATGCTTTTGATGAAATAAACAGTGCTGAAACTGAATCTCATCCCTGTGCTTGATATTACTTGGTTCTTAAAGGGCCTACTGTGTTTAGTTCATCTCTATTCCTGTGCTTCTGTCTCGCTCATTTAGTTGGTGCATGGCCATGTTAGAGAGGGACTTTGGAGCATCCGTGGTGCCTAGTGAGATCTGGAGTTTAATTAGTCTTCTGGAAGCAGTATAACCAGTATCCTCTTTACTCCTACTGTCTGTGGTGTCACTGTCAGGAAAAAATCTTACTGTTGCTGTTGGTCCCAGGGAAGTGGAACTAAACCAAACTGCTAATGTGAAAAGTCATGTAGGATAGCAGAGATAATAATATCACTTATATTCTTTCAGACTTCTCACTTGAGTCATAAATAGCTTTAAATGCATCTTATGCCATCCCATATGTCTGGAAAGCCCACATGACAGATGAGTGAGATGGGGTATGGGACCGTATGGTGACTTGTTAACTGTGGGTCAGTGGCACAGCCTGACAGGGGCTCAGGAGCTTAAGAGGCCCTGGCTGCAGCTCAGGTCATGTATATTGTGTGTGATTACTGTACTGAATGTTTCTGCAGCTCTGTGCTTCTCATAAGGCTCAGCACTGAAATTGTAACACTAGCAGCTTTCTTTTCATGGCCCAATGCCCAGTTTGAAGAAGGGTGATTTTGGTCATGTTGCTAGACATACGTATTTATGGCCCTGTTTCATCTGTTGAATTTAATCTGTTGGGGTATTTTTAACATTATTATGGAAACAGTTACTATATTTACTCCTTACAGAAAGCTCAGTTTATGACAGTCTATGAGGAGAGAGTTTTAGAGTAATAAAGATTGCATTAAAGAATGGTGTCTACACTTCTTCAGAAAAAATGGCTTAAATGAACTGACTGGCAGCTTGCCTGTTTTGAGACATGGACCTCACAGGGCACTGAACTGGAACACTCTATGCTGGGAAAGCAATGATGGGGTTTGTTCTTGGCTCACTTGATAGCTCATCTCATTTTCTTGGGTAGTGAAAAAACTCAGGTCTTCTTGTACAGAGAGAGCTTATACCTATACTGGGCTGGTTTCTCAGGCCTGCTGAGAACCTGTTTCTCATGGAAGTCTCTGGGACCTGTGGGTACCTGTCAGATGAGCTCCTCAAAACCTGTTGCCAGTGTAAATGAGTAGCAGTGAGATTTCCACTGACTGGAAATTCAGGGGACTTTGGAATGAGAGTCACTATCACTGTTGATGGGCTCATTTCTGTAGTCATTTAAAAATCAAATGTGTTTTAATGTCATTCTTGCTGATAAAAATTGATGGAGCTTAATGGTGATAATAATGTGGTGAGTATACCATGGACACATGTATGAGAAATAATGGAGAATAAAGGAATGAATATCTCAGAATGTTACTAAAAGGGGTGGACTTTAGATCTAATGTATTTTTGAACTGCTGACTGCCTTTTGCTCCTGTTAAGGTCAGAGGGAATTCTCAGAGCTTCTTAGGATGAGGTGCTTATTTTGTGTCAATCAACAAAACTTTTCCTTCTGATGGGAATATGGCATGTAACAGGAATCTTCTAGAGTTACACCAGGCTGTTTATCAGAATAAGATACAGGAAAAACTGAGAACTAGTTCTGGAAAAGCTTGAGGCACAACGCTGGCAGGACCAATAGATCTCTGCTTTGGCAGCCTGAGAATTGACAATGTAATACCCTGCTGATGTGATGAATGACTCTGGGTTCATAGTATTGGAAAAAAACGTTCAAAACTGCTAAGGATTTCAGCTTACAGTGATGCTTAGTTAATTAAAAACTTATCTTCTTTTAAGTATTAAGGGAAACATCAGTCAGGAACAGCAGTCTGATGAGTTTAAGAATGAATAGGTCTTCCCAGACACTGTCTGGATTAACTGTTTGGGGTTTTTTTTATTATTTTTTTCCTTTGTTTTGCGTCTTTTCTGGTTTTTTCTTTCTCCGCTGTTATGAAAGGAGCAGAAGGTTTCATGCTCTGCATTTTGTGTGTTCATATTTTGATACTGCAGTGGGGAAGGGTTGGCAGGAGAAGAGTCAGAGTTAGTTTAAAAACATTAATTTTCTTTGTTAATGTTGCTGCAGATAGTTAAGTTTTAGTTTGCAGTGGATTTCTTACAGTATTTCTGTAATGTTATGCTCTCTGGGAAGTGTTTTTAAGCTCTGCATTAGCCTTGGGGTGCAGGGGGCATCAGAACTCTTACTCACAAGTCATAACACTGATTTTACTGCTCAGAACTGAAGTGGGTGCATTGCCAGCATAACATCAGCCTGCTGTAGACACTCTGGCTCTCGGAAAGTTGCACTGCTTTTCTGAGCATCTGTTTCACCAGCTGTGAAAATGAAGACAGTACCCTCAGCATGTGGGTATGATGAACATTCTTGTTAGTTAATCTTGGTAAAGTGCACTGGAACTGTGAAGCATTGTGGGTTTTTGTTTGAAAGTGTGAAGGTTTAAAATGGTGTAAGCCATGAGCCTGCATCTTTGTTAGGGAAGAGAAGTACCAACCATGAGTCCTTCTGGGGCAAGAGGGGCAAAGGGTTTGTGGGAAAGAGGAGAAATTTGACTATGGTGGAGAACCCAAGGGAGAATTATGCCTCATTCTAACCTTTTACACAAAGTCTAAATGGACTTGGAGCTTTGTGAAGTGTCTGTCCAGGGCCAGATTTTGCCCTCATAGCAGTTGTATTTCCTTTTGTTGTTTTTCCAGTCCCCCTTCCACATGCTTGCTTTTTACGATCAAAGCTTCATTCTTTAAGGATATGCCAATACCTTGTAATAATGCTCAGAAGATCCCCTATGGGGAACAGTTCTGACTACATGCTGAAGAATTCTTTAATTTTCTTCATACTTCTTGTTGTTAGGACCATCTCGTTGATAAAAGGTGTGGTTCTTTTTCTCTTGCTGTTACTACTACTTCTTCGGCTCCCCTCCTCTCCATACACTGCACACATTCATTATGCTCTCCCGTTGTCTTGTCTTATATAAACTTGGTTCCTTGGTTCTGCTTTCAGTTCATTCTTTTATCTTCTACAGTGCTCAATGAATGCTTAAAAATAATAAATATTAATAATAGAGCTCTTTGAACCAGCAGGTTCTTTGCTGTTTAAACTCACCTTTTCCTGCTGCTTATCCCCTATTAGAAGTTGCTATAATCTGTAGATTGTAGCTGTAATAACTTCTGTAGCAGTGGCTGGGTTTGTGACAAGCGTAGGATTATAGCTCCAGGTGGGGAATTGGCAGCAGGAACAGAGAACCTCAAAGGCACAAATATGTTGTTCCAGTAGAAATATTCTTAGCAATAAAGGAAGAGAAGCCAACAAAATTTAATGTGGGAATAGAGCTATTTATCTAGCTTTCTATGGAGTGTCAGTAGCCTATATAGGGTAATCCTGTACTGCACATAAAATGCTGTGTTTAGAAGTAAAAAAAAAAAAGCCAAAACATTCTTTCTGGAGAACGTAGTTTAAGAAGGCTGTACTTTTGGAGATACTTTCAAGCCAATTTGTAGGAAGTGTCTTAAATCAGCAAGACAAACTATGAGATACATCTGTGATATTACTGTATGTTTTCTTTTAATTCCTTGTGAAGACAGGTTAACCTCTCCTTAGAGCTGCAGAAGAAAAACATGCTGTCTGCCCCAGTGTGTAAAGTTGACCACATAATGTACCGTCCAGTCTCCTAAGCTTTTGCCACACACACACATACACAGACACATACTCTTTTGGATGTCAGCAGCATTTTTACTGTCCCATACTAAGGAACAAGTAAGTTAAACATGACTGGAGCATTTGAGGTTTTCCCACCATACCTCTTTTCCTCTGTTTAGCAATATAAGCTACTGGATTAGGAGAAGAGAGAATCCTGAGGTATCAGGGCAAACTTCATGAAATCTTATTTGTTTCTCCTATGCAGTGTTGCCTTGGCCCTAGGTAGGGGAGATGAGCTATTCCTAAGCAGAACCTCGGTTGCGTGGGCTGCTTCCAGGCTTGTGTCTTCATCAGAAACCATGCTACTTACTAGTTTAGGATAGGAGTTTTTCAAGGAAACAATTTGCCTACAGAAAATGCTGATTTACTGAAAACAATGTGGGAAAGGATTGGTCTCCACTCAGTTCTCCTCAGGTGAATTTCTTGCACTTAGGATAGAATTTCTTAGTCAAAACAGAGATGCTGATTAGGAGCCAAGCAGTTTGGGGTTTTCACCTATGCTGTCACAAGTCCAAAACAAGGTCCTGAAAGCAGGTTTCCTACCTGCCTTCCACACCAGAAATGCACGTCCTAACCACAGAACTGTTGTTCTAGAGCACATGGGTTTTTGTATGAAGGATTCCAAGGTGGATTCCAAACTTTCATCCCTATGTGAAATGAAAACAATATTTTAAATCTCAAAAAATGCAGTTCTCATGAAAAACCAAGTTCCCATCCCAGTGTCCTTGTGTCTCCTTCAGTGACCTTGCTGTCTTTCCTCACTGGTTCTGCAAGTTTGTGTCTCCCCTGGATATGACTAGAACAAAGAATCTCTGAAGACCTTGGAGAAACAGTCAGCATGTCAGTAACAGGAGGAGAATGACTGACCCTGAAGCACTGCTGGTTTATTTTGGCAGGGTCAAGGCTGTACAAAGCTATATAGCTCCTAAACCCCTGCTTCCTCTGAGTAATATTATTAGAAAAGCACCTTAAGCAGCTGAGGAAAATACAGCTGAACACTGCTAATATATTTGTGCCTGGGCCATTGTTGTTGGGCAGAGTAGGAAAAATAATGCTTAGGGCAAGAGAGGAGCTGCTTGGAACAGGATGAAATGCTCTCTTGCTGGTTTGACTGCAGCAAGCTCAGCAAGGGCAGGGCTAACACATGGCTTCAGTAATAGGTCTCTTGAATTTCTTCTTTCTCCCACTTTGCAGAGAGGAAAGTGGTCCTCTCTATCCTTTCTTAATTCTCCTTGGAGAGTGAGGAGATAAGAAGAAAGTCATGAGAGGATCTTGGCTAAGCTGGGAGTGTGCTTAGCGAGGGTGTTTGTTCCCTGTGGTTGTCCTCTGCAGCACTGAAGACCCTGAATCTGGTTATTCCAGTGCATCTCACCCACTTAAATCTTGATATGCTCTGAGCTGCTTGACTGCCAAGGGGAGCTTTCAGAGGCTCCCTCTGTCATAAAAGGTGGGATTCCAAGATTGAGGTGAACACTGCAGTTCTGATTATATGAGAATGCCACTCTACCTTTACTTTATATTTTGTTCTGGCTTCTTTTAAAGAAGGGGGGGGTGGAAAAGACTGAGGGTTCAAGCTTCATCACTGCACAAGCAAAGACAAAGCACTCCTCTTAAAGGTAAAACATTCCAGTCCTTTGCTGTGTATTTGAGTTTTAAATAATAGGAGTTTCCTCTTTCAGAGAAGCCAAGTGCATCCTCAGATGGTCTCCACTAACCTGTTTTAAGACTTGTGTTCAACTTGCGGTAGATGAGGAGTCTGAGCTTGCCTTTTTGGTTTTACCCCTCCTTCAAGTTAAAGTAGGAGGCATAAGGTGTGTTTACAGCACAGAGAAGCAGCAGTGAAAGGCCTGACATGGTGGAAATCAGAACCAGAATCGCCATGTAACTTTTTTGGATGCAACATAGAAGAATCCACAACACACAGTCAGCTCTGGAAATCATATAATGTCAAAGCACTCCTGAATGTGAGATGAGGTCCAATATGTCTGTCTGCAGGCAGAGAAGCAGAGCCTAGATACAGTGTTTGAAAGAACAAATAAAAACACCCTAAACCTTGCTTTTATGTTGTTTTTTGGAGGGTTTTTTTGTAATAAAAAGGCAATACTTTCAAATATTAGATTACAATAATATCTTAGTATGTTTTCACATAAAAATGATTTAAGAAAAGAAAATATTTCTCTTAAATTAATCAAGTCCAAGACCTCTATCTGTGACTGAAATATCAGCAGAATTCTTGCTTCTTCTGCTTATAGTCATTAAAGGAACCTTTAAAAGAACCTCTAAGAGGTGGATTGCTGAGGTTCCATAGATCCCCAGGAAGATAAAGGTAAGCTGCTAACTTTCTTCAGAAGCTTCGACTCTACTCTTAACTACCATTTGGGAATTATATGAGACCTTTTTAAGGACTAGATCTTTTGCCCAAAAACGTCAGTTTGCGTCTTCTAATCACTGAATGACCAGACTGCTTTGCATTCATTTCATATCCATATTCTACCCATTTGTTATGCATAATTAAATTATTGGGAAAAGCAAGCTTGTAAGACTTTACTCTTCTGAATCAGGGATAGTGAATTAAAACAAAAAGTCAGGTTACTTTGATAATAGTTCCAGTAAACTGAGAACTTAGATGTATGGTTGAGCTGCACTGCAAATTCATCATGTCGAAGTAAAGGCAGACTGCACTAGGATACTGTTGTGAAGGATTTGCCATAAGGGCAGGGCTGCATACCCCAGCTGTTCCCTGAGACTGGCTTGCAAAATCCTTCTCGTGGATGGAGCTGTATTCTTGTTGACTTCAATGTCACTATCTAGGACTTGTCTGTCATTCAAAGCTGAAGGAGTGCAAGAAAAGCTGTGCAGTGGATCTGTTTCTCTTAGCATCCTACAAGATTACACTAGTAGACTGTCCTTTATCATGAAGCTACCATCTTCAGTTGTAATCCTTGATTCTTTATGAAGTACAACAGTATAGAGTAGGACCAAACATTTAATTTATTTTTTTTTTAACTGGAATGCGATTAAATGTAAGATTGCCTGAGTCTGTCTATCTTGCAGCTTTGTAAGTAACGCTGCATGGACAAGATTTGTTGCTTCCTTTCCCTTTCCTGTTCCACTGTCCCTGAGCATTTTTCCTTGGGATGAATTCTGCCTAGTAAAGCAAGGATTTGTCCAGATACCCTATTGTTTAGCAAGGAGGTGGTGAAACAGATGCAGTTGTTGGAACTGATGATAAGGTAATTTTCTCACCCTTCCATTACTGCAAATGTGTTTGAAAGAGGATTTGCATTGCTAGTAGTATTTGTTATTGTGTGTATGGCCTTAGATATAAATTGGAGATTGAGTGGTGGATAATGAAACAGTGCAGTGTGCATGAGTGAACAGATTGGGCACGTATCTGAACTAGCTGTGTACTAGCCCACCAGAATGAGTCAGTTGCTCAGAATTTTTCTGGCGGATGTAACCTCTCTGTTTCTTGTCACAGTGATTATCTACCACTTCTTTGCTGAGTTTCTGTGTGGTCCACATTATCTGAACATCTCTCAGTTGCAAATGGATTGTATCTTTGTAGCACCTTTCTGAGGCAGAGAATTCCCATTTTACTGATGTATGTGAAGTCTTAGTAACTTGCTAAAGGAAGTTGTAACAGACTAGAAAATAAGAGAATAGCACCTATCCAAATTTCGCTCCTAGAAAATACATCTCAGGTTTAAAAAATGGGAAGGGAGTATTTCTTGTATTCTAGGAAGACTGTTCTCAGCTAAATGAATGGCTTGCTTTGCTGTGCTCTTGGAGCCAAATGTCCCAAGTAACTCAGTGGTATGTTGTTAAGGCCTTTTCTTCTTTTGCCTGTGTTAATTGTGCATTTACTAAATTTGGATAGAACACCTTTTTCTCTGTAAATGAAGCTCTATTTGTGGGTTGTTTGAGGGTTTTTTGAGAGATGAAGGGGGAAGGGTTGTTTGGTTCGTTGTTTCTCATAGAAAACAAAGATCTTCTGAAGTTTTGAAGAACTGGGGGTGGGGAGAGATTCTTACCTCAGCCAAATAATATTTCATGGTTTGGTATATACGTTAGAGTGTGGGAGACTACAGGTAGTGGCCCTGGGATCTAAAACCCCCTTTTCCACATTGTACTGCAGTGCACTTTCTGCTACTCTTGCTTTCTTTTAAATGTCAACTTGTGACCTGTTAAACTTCCTTAGAAGTGCACAGGTTTATAAAAAGCATTTTCCTTTGAACAGACTGGCTTTTTCAGACTGTTTACCCTGCAAAGTAGTGTTTGCAGAGAGGATATAATCAGACCTAATAGTCCTTATCAAGTTAGTGACTCCTTGAGTCCTATCATTTAGTGGTATCTGAGGAGTGATGTGATGCTGAAGCATTTGCCTGTTTTTGCCAGCAATCCTAATCAAAGCCACGGAGAGTACTGCTTTCTCTGCCCTGAGGCACTCCTGGGTGCTTCCTTGAGAAGGTGATTCTGCGCTATTAAAACAGCACATGCTGTAAAAAAATAAAAAAAAAACCAAAACAACAAAAACACTTCCCAGGCACAGATGTGGAGCTGCTAAGTATTAGTGCCAATTGTGCAGTTCAAAAATCACAGCTCTGTTCTCAAGATTGTAATAGTATTAAAAAAATTCAGCCTTGATCTTGATGAGAGCTCAGGTCCCTGAGATTGTGTGGAATCAGGGTTAAGGTTTTTAATTTGTTCATTCTTTAGAGATGTTGAATACCTTTCATGGGAGCTGAAATTAATGGGGGCTGTGTGTGCTCAGCATTTTGGAAGGAAAACAGTGTGTGCATGTGTTGTGATCTGTGATGTACAGAAGCCGGCATCTCTAGAGGGTTGCAGTATCTAAGATGATACCCCTATAGTTGTTTCTTAATTAAACCCCAGACACTTTACATGGCTTGTCCTGAACTTCAGGACTCTGTTTTTCTCAAGCATATTTGAGACTTCTAGCTTGGCAACTCCTTGGAGCTTTCTATTAAGGTATTAAGGGGAGGAAAACCAGTTGGTTGCCTCAAGCTGAGGAGGAAATGCTAGACTTGAAGGATTATCTCAGTGCAATGAATTTTAAAGACTTTTTGCTATACATGTGTGGAAAGCTGTCAAAATGCTAATGGTTCTGCCTTCTTGTTTAACCCTTTCAGCATACCAAGCTGATGGTGGGGAAGTGAAAACGATGCTACTCAACTGAAAAAGGACAGTTCAGTCAGAAATTAAGTTTTAAGTAGCTTTTCATCTATTAGCCACAACTTCTCCCAGTGATAAGGAAGAGTGATGCACCCATCACTTGGACAGACCAACTCTACACTCATAGTTGAGCCCATCTGCAGATGTGGTGTAGGTCAGGTACCCCCTGCAACCAGCACCCTGCAGTAAAGGCTAGCACAGGGTTGAGAAGCTCCCCTTTGGTCCCCACCTCCTGCATCTCCCCCTCAAAAAAAAAAAGTGAAGCTGGAACCAGGTTGCTGTGGCTTGATGACTCCTGCAGGCCCTTCTTGGGGTGATTCAGGTAGCAGTGTGGAGCCCCATTGCTTCCCCACTAGTTTTTGGGACATGCACCCTGCCTGCAGTGTCATGGACACCTCTGTTGTGGCAGAGTCTGTATGGCTGCCAGGACATGGGGAGGTCTCACACCGTCAGAGCAACTTGTCCAGTCAAGCACATACCTGAGTGGCTCTGGGACGGGATGGACCATCCTACCCGCACAGATTGAACACAAGTGTCCTACAGCAGCACAGGCATGCCCCCAGCTTACTCCAGTTTTTCACCAAGGAGACTCTAATTCTCCTGGGTATCTTACCTCACCATCCTAAGCAAGGGAAGACATGGACTCTGGGTGGAAACACAGGTCAGAGCACTGGGAATGTTTTCTACGTAGCTGCTGTGACCTGGGCAGCAAGGCTAGTCCAAGGTGCTGAGCAGATACTGTTTACAGTCACTCTGTGCTGTAGTGGCTACTCTGCTGTTGCTGCCCAAAGCGGCTGGGCTGGTTAAGTCTGTGCAGGAGGCAACCAGGCGTCTTCCTCAGGGGATACTGTCCGTATCTGTGAGGAAAAGCTGTTCCATTTATTTAGGTTTTTGGATGAAGTTTTTGACATGTTAGGAATATCTCATTCAACTCTAGAGAGATTCTGTTAGTGTTCTGCTTTGCAGCCAGGTAAATCCTTGGATAACTGACAATATAAATAACGGAAATTATGAGTGTTATTAAACCCATGAGGCTCAGTCATTCCTTTAGCTGCCTCTGAAATATGTTAGAGCAATGGGTCTGCCTGTGCTTATCTTTTTAATCAGGACTAGCCAGGCAATTTTGCCCTCAGGAGAGTCTGAATCACTGAGCTGCAGGGCTATCTTTGCCATTAAGCTTATGGCTTTCAGGTTTCAGTGAACTTGTAATGTTATTTATTTGTTATTTTTAAGGCATATTTACAGTTAAATGTGAGCTGCCAGCTTACTTCATATCTTCAAAGCATCAGTATTTTCTGTTTTGCAGCTGAAGAGTATGGTTGCCAACATGTACCACCTGGGGGCAGGAGCAAGGGCAGGCAGTATGAAAAGGATTGCTATAGGGATTTGCTTGGGGTTGGGACTAGGGAGACACAGATGGAATAAGGCAAAGAGACTCGGTAGCAGTGAAAGACTGTGGAATATGGCATGACTATGTTGTGGTGTTGTATTGCTTGGGGTATTCTAAGCTAGATTGGATAGGGCACTGGGGAAATCAGCTTTAGGGAAAACTGGTTTAACTTGGATTGTTCAAAATGATATGAAAATATGGCTGGTGCATAGTTCACTAAGAATTGTGTTGATCATGATTTCCTGTGTGGCTTTTAGCAAATTTATTATTTTGAGTCAGTGCGTGGGTATTTATATATTTAGGAAAAGAAATAGATATTCACCCCACCCCCTTGTATTTTTCTCAGCATGGACAGTAACAAAATTTTTGCCAATCTCATGTATATTTTAAGGCTGTTTTTAGTGGACTCTTCTCTGCCTGATTCTTACATTTCTCAATGAGTGACTTTAGGTATTGCAAACAAGACTTTTTAAATAAGGACTTATTTCCCCTGAAATGTGTGTGATCACTGGAAAAAAAAATCTCACTACCTTTTTCTAACTTGGTTATTTTTCACAGAAAGTACATTTTGCTTAATCTTGAAAATTTAGGGTTGCATGCATAAATACGTGGCTCTCATTGTGCTCATGGTTGTTTTGCAGACATAAATCTTAAACTGTGCAACTGCTTTGCATTTTCCATTTGGGTTTTTGTATGTGCAAAGGGAAGGGAGCCTGAGCTGCATTCTTCTACCACAACCTCCCCTTCCATGCTAGAAGATGAAGGTGTTAACAGTAGGAAAAGTAGGATTTATAGTGGGGTGTATGTATACATGTCATTGTCACTTCTGTGATTAAGTTTGCACTTAATCTCTGCCGATTAAATACTAAACACAAATGCAAAACAAAATCCTTTACTATTTCTGAAGAAACATGTCATGAAGAGTCAGGTCTTTAGATAAGCCTGTGAAGCTGATTGCTGGGCTGGCCAAGGGGGGGGTGGGATACGCAGGCATGGTCTCTAAAGGGTGTTTATTGGAAGGGAATGGTCACCCTCTGATAAAAACCAGTTTAGGTGTTCATTTTAGTTTGAAATAGAATAAGAACCTCCAGCTTCTTTCTTTTATATTTTTAGAGGCCTGCATAATTTTAAAGCTGTAATACTCTTTTCTTTTCACTGGATGAGGAAAGAAGGGGTGGTGAAATGCTGATTTAACAGAACCACAGTCTAAGACTTGAAAGTTACCATCTTACAGGAGTTGGCTGTGGATCTTTTGCATGTACTATGTTTCTGAGGTGAGAAGGGTTGCAGGGGATGCAGCCCATGACAGTAAACAGGGAAAGTTCCCCATTTGCTCAGACTGGACATACCTGTGCTCTCCTATTGAAGAAATGGAGGTTTAGAATATTGGAGTTGTTGTACTCTGAAAGATTTCAGTCTTCAGTGCAGCAGCAATTATTTCTACCAAGAATCTTTGTGTTTCCAGATTCCCAGGATTGAAGACACCTTGCCCCAGGACATGCACCAGCATGATGGGTAGGACACCTTCTGGGAAAGAGAAAGTCCTTAGATCAAATATTGGCTTGAACTTAGGCCAAAAGTCTATACGAACCAGTCTGCAGTATTCCTGAAGCCAGGCACTCAGTCAAATTACCTGTTGTTGGATGAGCTGTGGTTGTTGTCCATGTGTGTGGTCTTAGCCCACGGCAAATCAAAGGTAATACAATTTAGCTGAACTCTATCATTGCTAAATTAAATTACCTCACATCAGCTGCAGAAGATGAGCCTTCATATGGAGAGCTACCACAACTCAGCTGATGCTTAGCCTACAGTTACTGCAGAGTACCATAGCTTTATTGGGACCTCCACTTGAGTGTCCCAGTGACCAAGCAATATGTAGTAGCCAATTGCAAGGAGAAGGAAATATAGTTGTGCCCCCAATTACAGAATGTAGTCCCTAAATCTCATCCCATTTTTAGTTTGGGAAGTTCAGGTGGCTGAATTTGGGATTGATGGAAGTAGAGGTTTTCAGTAATTACTGTACCTACTTAAAAAAAACAGATTGCCTTTTCCAGCAGTTGTTGACTCCCTTGCCAGCGGGGAGGTTCTCTTGCCTGTAACAAGCAGTGGTGCCAAACACATTTTTGTTCTCTTGGGAATGTGTTTCCTGAAAGGTTCCTTTCATCTGCAATGAATTCTTGTGCTTTAAACCCAGGTAAAATTAATGTGGTTTTTTTTTTTTTTTTCAAATATCTGTGAGAACTTCTTTTAAAATGAATTGTCCCATTTGATAGCAGAAAAGCAATAGTCTGTCCTTACTTTCAGTTTTTTGTCTCTGGGATCAGTATTCATTGTCTAGGAATACAAGATGGTACTGAATGATCTGACCTTGCCAGGGATGATTCAGCAAGATTGGCAGCCTGAATTTGGTGCCATAATGGGATTTGAAAGGGAATTATTGTAAAATGATGTTGGAAAGGACATAGGATAGCACTTTGGATCCTTGGTCTTTACACTAGGAAAAGCTAACTTTAGTAAAAGCTTTTGTAGCTAGTCTGTGTCAGCTCAATCTGAGGAGACTAAGAATTGCAGGAGATGCCTTTGTTCTGGTGGGCAGTGGGAAGGCCTCTGCTTGGTCTGACCTGATTCCCTGGAGATCATGGGCTGAGGCTGTGAAGGTGGGCCATGCAAGCTTCAGAACCTCTAGGAGGAGAGGGGAACAAGGGCTTGCTCAGAGGAAATATTAAGTCTCTTATCCCCGAAAACCCAACAAAGTGACCATGATCATAGTGACGGGCAGTGCTTTCTGCAGTCCCAGTGGTTTGGTACTGGTGGAGCGATGCTGCCAACACCACTGCTGCATGATTATGGAGTCAGGATCACAGGTGCTTCTGTGTTCTTGTGATTTGGTTGTGCATCCTGTTTTATTCCAAGCCAGTGCTGAAATCTCCTGTTATTGACTGATAAAGGCTCTCAGGCTGAAAATTGTCCCATTCACATAATCTCCCAGAAACCATTCCAGCATGGCAAACTCTTTTTCCAGCTCCAGTCTTCCTCTTTTACTAGGATTTTCTAGAAACCATGGTTGGAACATGTTTCTTAAACATACATGAGGTTGAGCATCTGTTGTTTGTGACACCTATCATTGCACATGGAAGAACGGATGTGTAAGTTCATGCACAGCCAGCTTTCATTTCACAATGAAGATGTGGCTAAATGGGAATTAGGATTAATACTGGATTTAAGATTCTCGTAGTTGGCTGGTAATAACCTAATCTCCTCAAAGGCTGCAGGCAGGCTGGCAGCATTCAGCTCAAGGGTGTTGTTTGCAAAACCTGAAAGAAATTGAATTTTGATACTTAGAGCGCTTTAATCGGAGCCTTTCAAGATAGTGTATGCTCTTCCCATCCCTATCTCAAATGCAGCCTTTTAATATCTTTAATATGTGACAGCCACCTCGGCTTCTAGGTCTGATGGGTGTTTGACAGTAATATTTTTCTTTTCCTTTTGTAAAAGCTTAAGAATTCTGTTTGATTTTAGAAATGTATAAATTGCATTCTGAAAGTTGATATAGCAAAGTGTTTGTATAGGCAGAGTGAGACAAATCCAAGTAAGGCAGCAAGTACTCCCCAATTTAAAGTGTTGAGAGTGCTCAATGTCCTTCAGGTAAGGAGGCTCGAGAGGCCACAGAAGTGTGGTGCTCCTGGAGTTCAGTCTAGCCTGGTTTGTTTGTTGCTGTGATAGAGATGACTGGTGAGAAATGCATTGGTGAGTCTGTGCAGGTCATAATATGAATCACTGCATTTGACATTAAGGCCCATATTGGAAAACAACATGTTTTAACATGAATTGTTGATGCTTCTTCTTTTTATTGTGGCTGCAATGCAATTTTCTGTGTATCTAGTCCCTACTGGAAGATACATATTTAGTTATCTAAATAACTTTTATCTTCAGTTAAATCCATTGAAGTAGACTTTATGCAGGCTTAGTCTTACATTGTCAAACAAATTCCTTGCTTCTTTCAGCTTTCTCTTGGATAGCAGTTTTGGTTGGTTCTGTCCAAACATTAAGAGATGTCATTTGCAAAATGGTTTTCGACCTGCATCACTGCTAGTGACAGCCTGGCAAAATGTGTCTGGTTTTCCTTTGTTTTAAATCAGCAGCCCATCCTGTTTATGGAGGGTATCAAAGGCCTCTATAGTGTGATGATGTATGCCACTGCCAGTTGAAGTATGTATTTGAGCCACTGAGGCTAGAAGGAGCAGAGACATATTGACTAGATTTGAGTGGAAAGCTTGTGGAATGCTGCTGCTAAAATTCAATATCCATGTTGCTAAAAAGAATGACTTTTCTGCAAAGGTGGTGATGAAGTGTCTTTAACTAGACGTGAATTGACTCTTATCAATTTGTTTTTTCTCAAGCCTATTCAGCCCTCACCTCAACAGATTTCTTTGGATTGTTTGTCCGCTCCTTCTGTGTTGGTCCTCCTTTCTAAGGTTGTCATTCCTCTCACTGTTGCCTTGTGTAGAACCTGTTCTCAAATAATTAATCTTCTTAGATAATCTCTATTAATCTTCTTAGATAATTTTTAAAACACCATCAAGCAGGACATTTTTTCTGAGGTATGAAGTTTCCTTTCGTACCTTAAGTCACCTGGCTCTCAGCACGTGAAATTGAGAAATGAACTGAAGCTTTGCATTCCCAAGGCTCAGGGCTGCCCACATGATGACTTAAGATTTGAGCAGTGAGTTGAATTTAATATTGCAGTATCTCTGCCCCCATTACTCTCAGAGTATAAAGGAGCATCGCAAACTGGTCACCTGGAATTCAGGTCTCTACTGGGGCTTACAAGTCCCTTAAAACATAAGTTCGTCAAAAGCAGGTTGATTGGAAAGCTTCTGTTCTCTTTTTAAAAGCCATAACCCAGGCAAATTTTTGGACTTTCAGCTCCATTCCCTCTTCTCAGATTAGTGTTAAGGAACAGTGGATAGAGAGGGAAGCCAGGCGAGTCTGGCACCCAGCAGCAAAGGTTAGCAGAGATGCATGAACTGTACCAGCTTTGTTTTGGTTACTTGAAAGCATCCAACTTTCACTGACTCTAAGAGACCTTATCCCTCTGCAGGAGTCAAACAGCTTGGTTTAAAGCATGTAACAATTCATGGAAGTGCTTTGTGAGCACCTTAAACCTGTTGTTTTGTTCAGTGTTATGACCAGTTGGAAGGTTTGGTCTGTTGTTTTTCTGGGGTATGGTGGGAGGTGGCAAAGACTGCTTAGAACAGCAGTTTGCAATGAGCCAGTGCCATACTGGGTAAGGCCTGTGGGGGTGAAGCTCAGAGATTTCTAAGCCTGTAAAAATCCAGGAGAACATGCATTAATCCTATTGCTTGCTATTCTAGCCTTCTAGCAAGCAGATAGGGAGCTATTAAACCCCTCTGAACAGAATTAGGGGTGAGGAAGAATATCTGATAACTTCAGCTTGCATCAGTTGTACAAATTACTTGGAGAAGAGCAAACACAGACAGAGAGTTTTAAAAAAGAAACAAACAACAGCCAAACAACAACAACAAAATAATCAAACCAATGGCAACAACAAAACCCTCTCACATATCATCAGGATGTGCCTACAAAGAGGATTCAGGTTTTCATGCTGGCTGAACTGTGCAAGGGGAAGAAAGTGCCACACTTATCTGGGCACTAGCCAGTAGGTACATCCTGCCACAGAAGTTAAGCATTCCTTGAAGTCAAAGAATTTGAGGCTAAAACCTTGATTTTATATAAAAGCAATTGTGGTGGTAGAGGTGTATGGGTGTGAGTAAACTGCTGTCTTTGTCATGGTACCTTAGAGAGCTCAGAGTGATAGAAACGTGTCTTATGAATGTACTGTGGTAATTTTTTATTCCTTCAACTGAGTCCACTCTGTGCTCAGCAGTGAGACTGACAGAGGTTCTTCACTGGCACTTGAAGCTCCACCTCAAAGACTCTTCTTCGAGCAGATCTCACTGATGATGCTGTGCTTTTTAAAGGATTTGCAGCCTTGCCTGGAGAAGGCCAGCCAACATCACCACAGCTACTACAGCTCCACCAACACTTTTTCTTTCAAATTCCCCAAGTGTGGCCAGGAATGCACAGCCCCTCTATTCTGCTGTGCCCTGGCCAGCCCAGTGTTTTGTTGCAGATGAATGCAGTGGAATGATCTGTAAACATAACTGTGTGTTCTGATGGTGAACGTATGCAAGCTGCTTGCACTGTGTTACTCATTTATCCCCACCAGCCCCTCCAAGCTCAGCTGCTGCTTTATCACTCCTGATAAGCTGGTGTGTGATCTGAGGCAGAGCCATCATCCAGAACTGAAGGCAGGCAGGAGTCCCACGTGCATAGTTTGGGGGCAGCTCAGTTTCTTTTCTGATAAGCCTGTGCCTCTTGCGGCAGTACAGTGCACACTCCTTTTAAACTGTAATCATAATCCTCTTTTCAGCCAGCTCTGCTATCCCCACAGGAAGCATTAGCAATATCACAAAGTGCGGAGACTTCATTGTTTTTCCCTAATCTGCAAAGGGAACTGAGACAAGAGAGAGGAAACTTTAACCTATTCCGTGCCTCAGTGGTAAATAATTAGTTTTTTACTGAGTGGGAAAATGGGGGAAGCCTCTTAGTTAAGATAAAGTAAGCACAAGGCTCACAGGCTTATCTTGCTCTGTGGAATTTGGGAAAGGATGTGTCCTTGAATTCGCCTGTCTGGTGTGGCCTGATTTTGTGTTTGGGAGAAATGAGTCTATTAGAGCTGCCTTAAGTGATGGCTGGGTATAAGGCACCTCTTGCCAGGAAATTCGGTAGCCATGCCTTTGTTTAAGGACCTGAACAAAAGGCCCTGGATGCCTAATAATGTGCAAATTTGGGTGGGTGGGATATGGAGAAGGTTAATAGGGCAGGCAAACAGAGGAGGAGCTGAGCTTGAGAGAGGAGGAGAGGAACGCGGAGGACATAGCTGAAGAGAGAAGCAAAACAGAAAGAGCAGCCCCTTTTTGCCATGTTAAAATTAACTTAGTCCCCACTGACAATTTTGGGGTAAGTGCAAGCTGTGTCTGATGAAATAATGGTATTTTCACCCGTGGCCGTGTGAGAGGTTACAGCGTGGCTCCCTGGGCTGTCTGTGTGTAAGTCTATGTTCTGTGTGTGTACGGTCCAGACCCCGACCCATCACAAGGCGGGACTGGGGTGTGCTGTGGGAGTGCTCATGGATGGGAATTCACCTTGGGTCAATGCTTTTCCTTTGCAGAACTCCTCTTTGCAAGCTGCCTGTCGTAAAATCTTCCTTGTCATGCTTGGTTCTGAGGCTGGGCTGTGTTCTTCCTGAAAAGGAAAAGCTGAAATGGGAGGATTTGCCCTGCCCTGGAACAGAGGGCACAAGTTCAGTATGGAGAATGGTCCACTTGCACGTGTGCTGTGTCTGTGAAAGTCCTTTAATCCAAAATATGACAAAAGCAAAGGAACAAAAGAAAAGCGTCTCAAAAATAACATGAGATAAGGATCTGGAGAATTTGCTTTTTATTTCGCACAAGAGTTCCCTGGAGACTATTTCTTTTAAGGGAAGAAATGTAGCTTTCAAGGTCGAGCTTTTTTTTTTTCTCCTCCCCCCCTTTTCTTCAGACTTCAAAGGCAGTCAGCTGAGAGCTTCTTAGGAATGTTACATCTGTTCAGAGTAAGCGTGGACTGGAGGGAAGGCAGTTTTTCTTCTTCCAAAGTGTCTAAAATGTGTATGCAAATTTTCTTGAGCATGGTAAACAAAACAGAACCTCAGTGGGGCTGAATGGTGCACAGTAGTGAAGGTTGGAAGGCCAGCAAGTGGGAGTAGTTTTCTGCAGACAAGTGTTTTTTTCCTGATGCCTTAATAGAAAACAGTTTAATGTCTGTTCCTTTAAATAAATTTTTTTTTCAGAAATTGAGACTTAACAAATGGACAGAAATGTGAACTAAAGCCTGCCTGCTACTCCTCAGCCTTTTAGATTGTGCTAGCTGTCTACCTGTTGGTATACCTGGTTTGTCCTTTTGCTTTCAAAATTAATCTACGTGTATCAAAGAGTGAAATCAAAGTTTTGCTTTCTGGTTCTAATGCTTAACTACTGGTCCTTCACCAACTGATCCAAAACCTATTGGCAGTGGAGGGGCTTTGAATCAGGCACTTGGCATGCCACAGAAAACTGTCACTGCAAGCTTGGAGGATGAAGCAGGTGGGCTTAGGAGTTGGACCTAGTTTAACACTGCTCTCGCTGTAATGGAGGGGAATTTATTGCTGATTTTGATGAAAATTGATGTGTGGCTTTGCTGAGTACATTTGTAAATCCTCTCCACAGTAGGACTTAGGGACCTGATCAGGTCTCAGACAGCCTTGTGCATAACTGCCTCTTCACATCTCAAAAGTGTAACTGAACTGCAAATGGTTTTCACACCAATTATTTCCCTCTTGTTTTTGAATAGAACCGGGAGGGACGTTGTTTATCCCATTTCCCTGGTGCAGCTGAAACTCGAGCAGCAAGCTTGTGCTGAAGCTGTTGTTTCCTCTGCATGTTTCCCATAAGGAGGCCAAGGAGTGTGAGATTTGTGATTCAGTGTGTAGCTTTGTCGCATGCATACCCAGGCTGAAGATGAGAGAAATCTTGGTGCTGTCTCACTTCAGGTTGGGTAAGTATGTTTTGTTTGTTGCTTTTGTGGATTTTTCTTTTAAACTAGGCTTCTTAAATGAATAGCAGCAATATTTAATAAGCTTCTGTGTAAATAAGCAGAGAACCCTGGCTTCATCTTGACTAATCTGTTTAACCTTCATCAGCCCAAATATTTACTCTAGGCATTGAATATCCAGGCAGTGTAATTCTGGTGCTAAAATTCATGCACTGAGAATGCTGTAGATTGACTAATCCTAGAGAATTCCAGAAATCCCTGTCTATATAAATAAACTTCCTATATGAAGGATTATAACTAAATAAATGCTGTGGATTCAGATCAGCAAAGCAGAAGTATAGCAGTTGGCTCATTTTTTCTGCTGAAAAATACTTATGTATTTTTATAAGGTTATTCATCTTAGTCTAAATAGATGTGTAAAGAAAACTGCAAATACTGAAGCACGATGCTGTCACCTACTGTAGGAAGAAAATTTACCCCTCTGCCTTTTTGCTAGCATTTTTATCAGTTTTCAAATTGCCATCAGCTTGATTTACCCAGACTGTTGAAATTGTTATTCCTTTTGGGCATAGCATTTCTGGTGAATCTGTGTTTTGTACGTCTTTGTTCTCTTCCTGCAATTGGGGAAAGAAGAGAGTTCATGGAACAGTATTGGTGATACAAAATTTGTAGCTCAGTTGCTGAAGATGCCCCCTCTCCCTACACCCACACATTTCTTCAGCTGCAGAGCAGAGTTTACAGCATCTGAATTTATCAGGAACAAAGTTGGCATCTCAAGACAGGGTCTGAGGTGTCCATTACAGGGAATACTTATGAGATCCTTGTGTAAACCTGTTGGTGTAGGCGTGGTGTAAGCAACCTTCTGAGCAGTTTGGCTTCTTTCTTGTTACTGTATTAATTATCCTGTCTTTGTGAGATTAATGTGCAGACTTATTTGGGATCCTTATCCTGAAGAAGTTCTGTTAATATCCCTTTGTGTTGCCCTGTTTGTTACTGGACATTGTTCCAGACATCTGAAGGCTGTAAACACCCAGGGGAGAGGACTTAGTTTGGCTAATGTAAAGGGAATAACTAAAAAGAATGGGATCAAGTTAGAGAAGTAAAATCAAAACTGTTTAAGGAGGCCTTCACAATAGCATCGGTCATTAAGTTCATGGAAAGTTAATGTGTGCTCTGCCATCTGAGAATTTCAAAAGTAGACTTGTAAAAATGAGATAATAGGAGGGCTAGCAGGATGGAGATGTTCCCTATTGACAGGGAAGGGCCCCATCTTTCTCACTCACTGCTTTTTGCTTGTAAGATTCTCTGTAACAGTGGAAAACTAGAAGGAAGAAAGCGCCTAGCTGCTCCATTGTCAGGAAGACATCTAACCTGGAACCTGTGCTGCTCATGGCCACATGGTCCTAAAAGATAATTCTCCCTGATAGAAAAGGACCAGTAGGGGAAGAATTCCACCTCACTTTACTTGCCAACAGGCTCCACAGGGAAATTCCTTCTCTGTCCCATGCTGAGTTAGTCAGTCCTTTTAACAGCGTATCTGGGGAAGAATCACTGCAGTTAGGCCACTAATCTCATTTCTGTCCTCAGATAAGATTGTTATCAGAGTAATTGTCTGTTTGCTCCCCCTTCTGAGTCTCATCAGAGTGGATTGTGCCAGTACCTCCTGAGGTAGAGGAACTCAGATATTGATTGCCCCAAAAGAAAGAGAAAATCCTCAGTGTATATTTAATGTAAACTCCAGTTTTGTTTGATGTTCACAGGAAAATCATCTGGAAGTAACTTGCTCAGGCGGGTCTTGTGCATTTCACAGTAATATTTTGTTCTGGTTTAAAGTCTTAAGTTTAGTCAAGCAAGTTCATGTTGTGCATGCTTCGGTGAGGCTTTCGAAAGATAGTGATATGCACCCGTGAAACTGGTACTTTCCCAAACCCTGGGACAGAGCAAGTTCATGTCTGTAGAGAATGCATACTCTTAGGTGTTCAGCCAGCAAATAATTCTGAACAATTAGTGCTTTTTCCTTCATTTCAAAGCAAATTGCAGTGGTGGGTGGATTTTGCTGGTGGGTATAAAGGAGGCTCAAAGATGTTAACTTTTCATATATCCTTCAAGTTGGGACTAGAACTTGTCTGTTGATGTGCTTACCTGAGGAAATGTGCTGTTTGGTCTGTTTGTAGCAGTAAGCAAACCACAGGTAATGCAGCACTCCAGAGAGATACAGGAATGATGTGTGCTTCCCCTGTTATGTGGGTGAGAAAGGTGAGAGAAAGAGGTACCATGGGCTGCCATGGGAGTTGCCAAAACAGAGTTGCATGGATAAGGAGGTCTGTGCCAGAGCCAGCATTGCTAATGACTGCTCTTGATTTCTGTTCTGGGTTACGAGCTCCTGTCACCAGCCCTGTATGAAAACCAAAACATGATCCTGCCCTTAGTGGTGGTGCTGCTGTAGACATGTTGTCTGGCTTAATCAGATTTGTATTCCTGAATAGCTTAATGAAGCTCTATAGCTTTTGAGTGTGATACCTCAACCAAGCTTAAAGGGCGAGGGTAACCACTGAAGAGAGTGCTCATAGCTGCTGAACTTGCATGCCTCCTATGTGAGAACCACTGAGACTGTCTGATTCAATCAGGCTTAAAAGGTGTTGAATGAAGCAGGTTCTTTCAGGCACATGTAAAAGTCATCTTGGGGACCTTGAATTTGGTATGGCCACAGCTTCTTCTAGCCTAATGTGCGTTCAGTGTGCTTAGTGTGAATATTCTCTAAAACTATTGCATAGTTTGCTGCTTCCTACTCCATTAGACTTCAGATCACTAACTGTTGTGGTAGCTTCATGGCTGTAGTGTCCCTTTTAGCAGGAACCATAGCCATTTTCATTTGCTGGATGACTTAACTGATGTTGCTCTCCTTTTTACAGAGAAACAGACTTGAAGAAAGAGAGGAAGAGAACTAGAAAGACATAGAAAAGCTGTTTAAAAGTATTTGCCTACACTGCACTAAAGAGATGCCAGAGATACTGTTTAGAAAAGTGCTTCTGGAACTGGAAGTAATATAACTACATCAGGGCATCCAGTAAACAGAGCCTTAGATGTGTAGGATGGTGTGGCCACACTGCTGTTAGAATTTGATTTTGCATCTCCATACAGTGATGCAATATCACCTTACTCAGACCTAGCTGTGGTGTATTTTATTTGGCCCTGTTGATATGCCACCGATGCGAATGTCCAGCAGTAGAGCTTGTGGTCTTGAAAGCCCCTTTGTATGGTTTGTGGCCTTGTGCACAGGAATTTATGTTTTTATCCCTTCTCCATTACATGTGGGACTTCTTGTGGTTTTTGTTGTGGTTATGTTTTGTTTTTTCACTTGAAGTGTATTTTTGGCACCCTTTGGTCCTTTAATGGGCTCTCACGTTATCAGACGCCACAACTACACATACATCAAATGTGCTTTATTATATAGATTACTATATGGTGTTCACTTCCTTTGTGAGCCATTCATATTGCAGAATCTTGTCTCCAGCTGTTCTTCTTCTGTAATGGTACTGAGGAGAGTTTTGTAATTTACTAAGCTACTTCTGCTGGCGCAGCACTTTGGAGCCCTCCTTGATTGCTTGCATTGCCCCCCATGTTGTGCTGTTGATGGTGAAGTTGTACATTAAGGAGCTGTTGCCTGATTTATGAAAAGCATGTTTTTGGAGGCTGGGAGCAGATTCTTCTGGAGGGACTAGTGAGCTGTAGTTCCTGCCTGCTCCCTTTCCCCAGTGTTAGCCCTGTGCAGTGGCTGTGGTACATGATACAACCATGTGTTTGTTTCTTTACCTCCCTCAGCTCATGGCTTCATCTGCCCTGTTTAATACAACCCTCCCATCTATCGCTGATGGTACTGCTTATTCAGTGCATAATAACAATTTTGAAGCCATAATTCTAAATATATGTCTAGTGGTCCCCTCATGCTGTACCTTGGACTGACCCATCAGTTTGCACAGTTACTCTTCCGCAAAACGACCAGGTAGGTCTTTGAATCCTTAAAGGTACCTGTCCCTGTCTAATCTGAGCATTCCCTGGCGAGTGGGGTCTACCTTGAAAATTTATCAAAGTACTCCATTAAACCGAACACTGGCAAAGTAAGTGGAGCAAGAGCTTATCTCAGATTACTATTATGGCTTGTGCCAGCTACCACAAAAAGCTTTTCTATACTCTACTAACAAGTGAACAGAAGGGATGTTGGGCCCAGACTGTCAGCCTGGTTTTGCCATGCTCAGGACTATGTGCTGTGACCTAGAGGTTCCTGTCTTGGAGTTGATCTAAGGACAAGCCTCTCCCTTGATGCCTCCAAATGCCATGCTGCCTTTCAGTAGCAGTTGGAGATGCTGGTATAATTGAGTGTTCACCGTAAACTAGTTCTACTCAGCTATAAGAATGGTCATGCATAGTGTGAACAGAGGTAATGAGTCTTGCTAAATAGTAGGTTTAAGAGAGATTATATGGAGAGATTTATCACTGAGGTCAACAACTAATCCTCGTGGAAAGCATAGTATCAAATAGCAGAAAATAAAAGAATAAGAAGAAATATTTTACTTGTAAAACTCTTAGACATTGCAAGGAGATTTGTCTCATTTTTTATAGGTCTTCAATTATCTATGATAAAAATCTTTATTTGGTTGGATTAATCCTGAGAAGATCTGTGAAAACTGTGGGCAACCTTTATGTATATACACACCATTTCAGTTCAGATGGCTCCAGCTTGCAACTTGGCAGAAGAACTACAGCTGATTTCAGTGAGAGCTGAGGAAGGCATTAACCTGCTTTTGAAAGAAAACTTCAGGAGAAATTATTTTGTGTAAATGGGCACTTGAGTCCTACATGACACTTCCATCAGAGAAGTTGCTTCTTACCCATAAGGCATAAAAAGAGAAAGGAAATAAGTTTTTAACTAATTGCATAAATGGGAAAGCACAGGGAACAGAACACTGTTCAGGTGATCTGGGGAGTCAGGATCCTTTGCGTGGAGTTAAGTGTGATCACTGTGAACTTTCTGGTTACAGCGTGTCATGGCCTTTCCAGAGCAGAGTTTCTAGCCTTGTTTTCTATTAAGTACATCACGTTGTATATATTTAAGTCTGGCTTGTGCTTTGGGTGTTTCTCAGATGACAAATCCTAAAGAATCCTCCTTTCTTTTGTTGAATACTAGGAAGGGGGCCAGTTTATTTTGATGCAAGAGATGGGGAGTAGCCCTGCCTTGTGGGTTAGGAAGTGCTGCTTGTGCTATAGCTATGCACCTTCCCAGAGACAGTAGTGCCAGTGAAATGTTGCTGTGGCTCCCAAAAGCATTCATCCTTGCCTTGGACACGACTTCTAGGAGAATTCTTGAGTAGCAAGGAGGAAGAGAGAGAAAAGGGAAAGGACTTATGCTCTCCCAACCTTCTGAATTAGACACATTGGACTAGAAGTTCCCTGAGAACCTTTTGGTAAGGACCCTGATCAGCATATTATTGCTCTGGTTATTTTTGTGGCCTGTGTTCAGTTCACACTGCCTTTAAGATTTGTACGTGAACAAAGACTTTGGTCACCCCATTTAATAATAAAAATTGACAGCTAATTTCCTGATAGCTTTTTGCTTCATATTTGCTGCTACTTCCCTTCATCAACAGCAGTAAAGTGGCATGGGGTGAAAATCAGCACTAATTTGGGAGTACAATTGCCTTTGTAATAAGCTTCTCTCTTATTCTTTGGTAAGAGCAACAGCTAATATAAATTTTTTGCTGTCACTTCTGCCCGGGCCATGTACCAGAGTCAAAGTTAATCCCCTCAAAATTATGTTCCATTATAAATCTCTCTTCACAGATGAAGTGGGTGCAATTAGGCAGAGAGCTCCAGGACCATTACCACAAAAAAAAGATCTGAAGGAGCAAAGCAGTCTACCTGTGCATCACAAAGTGATATAGTGCCTTGCCAGTCACCTCCAGAAAACAGAAGCTCCTTGGCCACAGTGTTCTTGGGGCTTGTTTGGCAGTGACAATATGTTCTGAGTTAACGTTGAAGTTCCACCTTTTTGTAAGTACAAGGTATAGGATCTTAAGAGGAATTTGAAGCAATTTGCGTCAGTTCTTCCTCATTTCTGTTCTTCCAAGTCCACACAGAATGTTTAATGTCTCTATTCCTTCCTGAGCCCTGGGAAATCAGAAAAGATCATGAAGACCTTGGTAATAGGCTGACAAAATCCCCAGCATATTTAATTAGAGATTATTCTTTTGATGTTTGGGTTGATTTTGAGGCTTGTTTTTTAATCAGGTTACTCTTGGGTAACCCTTTGTATATAGAGCAATTTCCCTGCTTTTATGAATGTCAAAGACCCTAAAGGTTTAGATGTACTAGTGTGGTTAAACTACTTTCATTTTAGAGTTTCATATTAAATTATTTTTGGCTAGGGAAAATGAAAATACTGCTTCTGCTGTAACATTCTGACTGCTCTGGGCAGGGCTGTTTGACTTCCTACACCCGATTTAGAAATCCAACTTAAAACTGGTGCCTGCCAAAAGTTCCTACTTGCCCCTTTCTAGAAGGGAATGATGGCAAGTTTCTGGGGGTGAGGTTTGCTTTTTCAGTTTCTTTTTTTTTTTTTTTAATCTTTTCTGGACTAAACCTTAAACATATTAAGTTAAGGTGAATTTCTATTATTAGGGAACACAAGCTTTATATGTTAGAGTAAAACAGGGCTGAGGTCACCACACAGTTCTTACTATTGTTGATTATGACTTATTGCATCATTTGTCAGCTACATGTGAGAAAAGTGTAGGGAAACTAACTGAGGGTTTTGTAGATGTGGCACTGAACCACAGAGTAAAATGCAGACTAACAATGCACTGACGTCAGGCTGCCTGGATGTGACTTGAGTTTTTTCTGTGAATACAAATACTGGAATAAATCACTAACTAGGTTTTAACAACTGCTGTGGTTTTGGCCTAGTTTCTGAACTTGGAGATAGACAAAGAATTGCAACACAGCAACTCATTCTCAAATGTTTGACCAACCAGCAATGGAGTCCTACATGTGCTGGAGTCTACCAAGATAGAAATCTTGACAAGCTCCAAAACAATCAATTACAGATGATAGCTGATGCTGGAATGTGGGCCATGTCAATCACAGGAATGTTTTCCTCCTGCTGCTGTACCAGAACAACTTTAGGCTGCTGTTTTGGGATGACAGAGAGAGTTCAACTGCTTTCCACACCAGGCAGCTTGAGTGGTGAATAGCTATCGTACACAGAATCCATCGTCTCTCATGAGGGGATGTGACTGTGAAGTAGCTGACTTCTGAAAACAGGCTTTCTGCAGATACTTTTTTCTACCAAACAACAAAGGTCTTGTTTGGGAATGCTTTTTGGCTGCAGTTCTTGTGACCCCCCTGGGAAATGCACTGTGCATTTGACTTGCACTCACCAAAGGAAAAAGTGAAAGTAACACAGCTGTAGTGATTTACTACGAAGTTTTGAGGCTAATTGCCTCATATGTTTAATTAATAACTGACACATTCTGTCCCTCAAAGAGCTTGGAGAACTTCCATCTGGACCCCTAGTGATTACAGCCTGGAAGCCATCCCTGTAATTAAGGAGCAGGCTATAGGAGGCCAGTTCCCATTATGGGCAATTATTGTGCTTGCTACTTTTCCCCTCCTTTTTTACAAAAGGACTGAGAAAATAGGGCTCAAAGACTAATCTGACATAAAACCCTGACTAAAGAGGGGCTTTGTGCTACCCCAGGGTAGAATGATGGGGTTATGTGTTAGCGCCAGCACTCTTTCTTTCAACAGGCTGTTGGGAGACAGATTTTCCGAAGAGCAAAATGTGTCTTACACCAAACTGAAGTACTTGTTGGTCAATATTAATTACCAATGCAATAAGAGGATTTTTGCAAACAACTGAGCAACTGAATATTTCTACTGTTATTTCTTTATCTCTTCCTCCCAACTTTAGACTTCCACTAGGTTTGACAGCTGCTCATCTGCAGAGACTCTGGCTAGCTCAGGAGCCCTCAGAGCAGAGGATGCTGTGTCTTTAAGCCTTCCATACAGTGCTGAAATGTTATGACAGAGCATCTCACAGGGGGATGCGGTTTCCATGGCAACCCCACACTGTAAGATAAGCAAACTGGATTATTTTTTTTTTTTTCTGAGAGGTTCAAGAGCAAGGAAGGAATGAGGCGATCTGTCAGCGGGCAAGACTTGAAAAGAGGAAACCATGTCCATTAATCCTGTAGCCCTGGCTGCTTTGTGTTTTAATTAGCGAATGTTATTATGGCAGAGAGCATGGGCGCCTCACCCTGTTATGGGTTTTTGAGGACTTTTTTGTTTGCTTCTCTTTTTATATCTCCAATTAATAATACAAAGGGGAGGGGGGCAGGGAGCAGGGAAGAAGCTTTACTAGGGCATTAAATGAAGGTCTGAAATAAAAAGCCTCAGGATCTTTGTTCCAGAGCTTATATCCCAAGCCAGAGACAGGAGGTAGCTTGCCTGGTGGGAATGAATCTGCCATTCTCAAATTGAGAGTGCATCTTAAATTCATTTTTTCTGTCTTGCTGCTGATATTTAGCAAAAATGGAAATCCCCCATATCCTTGCAACCTGTACCTGTAACCATGTAAGTGTGGAGTTAAGTGGGGAAGTTGTGACTTGCTGTTGTCCTCCCCAGCCTGCCCAGAGACATTACATGAGCCTGTATTACAGGGGTATACTGCCTTCCTCTGCCTTTGTTTCGGGATAGTTGATACCTTTGGGATCAGTATTTACCCTTACGTGAGAAATCCTCTGCTTCCCAAAAGCCACCACTTGTGAGAATGCAGGGCACTGTGCATGCTAAGAGAGTCAACAATGTAAGGACAAGGAGGGGGAATGCTTCAACCCATAGTGAGAAGGCAGGCTCCCACACAAGCTGCAATAGCATCTTAGTAATCAGATAATATCCTGGTAGCAGCTACTGCACCAGCTGGTTAGGAGACTGTGCTGGTCTTGTAAATGTGCTGTGCGTAGGAGTTTATTATGGAAAATATTTTGACAACCTTTATTATTTTCAAACACTTGTATGTGTCACCAGAAAATTAAAGTTAAAGTAAATGTTAACCCAACAGCAGTCTTGTCTGCATAGTTTCCATGTCCATCCTTGATGGAGTACTCCCTGCTCCTTTGCAGGGAATTAAAGCCCACTATAAATCTTCATGTGGAATGAGAAAAAGATTATTCTAATCCTTAGAGAAAGGAATACACCAAAGGCATTCACCTCTACTTTCCTATAAGCAGCAGTATCCCAGTCTATTTTTCAGGGGCTGGTGCTTACAAGGAATTCTCTTAAACATAGTTGTCCTTACTGTCCTGTCAGTATCTTCTTCAATGCCCTTGAAGAGTTCAGCAAAACAAGTTGCAGATTGGAGAGGGCCAAACAGCCTTGGAACCACTGTTCTGGATTTGAGTACTTCCTCCCCAGAATACTTTTCTCCTCTGGGTGCAATTCATGTAGCAGGAATAGCTGCTAGCAAAGGCTGAAGTCAGGGGCCAAACAAATGTTATACCTTGTGGGAATTTAGGGCTAGGGCAAGATGGTATTTAGCCCTTTGTTGAGTGAGCCATCAAATGCTGTAATTGACAAAAAGCAGGGTTAGAGGCAGCTTAATTTCTTTGAAGACTGTTGTCTTTTTTCCTTCTGGCTACATGGACACATTCAGCACTTTGGTAGATATCAGCTTTATTTGATGTTTTGAGCTAAGGTGCCCAGAGATGATTTTTTTGCTTGAACCAATAAAGAAACTGCTTTTGACATCTTAGATCAGTGGTACTTTACTGCCAGCCAGTGCCAACTGGACATGTGGCAGGCTGGGTTTGTGGTCCTGATGGTTGGGGCAGAGTCGACCAGCACAGCTTTCACTACCCTCGTCCCTTCTCTCAGGACCTACTGCTGCCTGCCTCTGACCTAGCAGGAGAGCCCCTCATACATCTGGTGCCTAATGTGGACTTCTCAATTCATGCCATTCTGTGATCTTCATAATTTGCCTTGGTTAAACCCTTGCACATTGCTTGGGTTTATTGTTCCTCGAGGTACTGTCAGATCTGAATCCTTGCCAAATAAAATTAGTCCACCTGCTTCTTAGCTCTAAGCATCTAATCGCCCAATCCCAGCAGAGCTTTGTTTAAAGAACAGAAGTAATTGTGGTGCTGCATCAGTTCCCAGAAAGTGCTAGTGGTGTTCATGTCATCTGGTGAACTGGGGAATGAAGGAATAGCTGCGTGCTTCATTAAGCTTTTTTCTCATAGGAATCTTTCTAGGACTATCCTGTGTCTGCCCAGCCTTTTTGGTCAAAGTTGGTGCCCCTGAGTTAACGGTGGAAGGGAGCAGCTGCAGAGCATTAGGCTCTGCTCCAAGTATGATTTCCAGAAGGCCAGTGCCTCACAGCTAAAGCTAGATGTTTTAACCGATTATTTGCTGACTCATCACTTCACGTGGTTTCTTTCCCACACCATTTTTAACCCCGGCCCCTCTTCCTGGAGATAATACATTACTTGTGCATCTGAGTAGTTTATTCTTAGATAATTCTTCTAGCTAGTGCTGTTTCACACTTATTTCTTTTCCTAGTCTACCACTTTTGCCCAGGTGGTGCCCAGGAGTTGGCCTATGATCCATGTCCCTTCCAACTCAGCATATTCTGTGATTCTGTAGTAGGTAAATTTCTGACCATGACTGAAATACGAAGCCTTCTAAATCAGCTAATGTGATCCATCCAAAGTTCTCTTTCCCTCACATGTTTGCCATCCAAAATTCTTTAAACAAACCCTTTAGGAAAAAATGCAGGTTGTTAGGTTCTTAAGTTTTGCTTATCTTGTGTTGGTGGTCCTGAATTGAGTCTGTGTATCAGCACAAGCTAAGGAGCATAATGCTTACTTAGGGCCTATCACAGCTGACTTGGAGGAATTTTACTTGCTACTAGTTGCATGCTAGCTTAGTCTGGAAGTCATTTAGACTTAAAAACACAGAGTTGTGCTGCTACTAATAAAGAACTATTTCCAAGAGGCTCGTTAGTGGGGCTGCTGTCAGGCACTACCCTGGGTTACCAGGGATCAAGCATGTGGAGCTTGGTTGCACCCCACAGAATCCAGCATGAGTGGAAATGCATGGATTTCTGGGCAGAGAGATGCCTCTGAGCTCTGCTCAGATGTTCTCTGTTCTGTCTGGAGTTTCCCTGGCTCGTAAAAGCATTTCAAAGAAAGGGAGTGAGTGAGTGCACAGTCTTGAAGCAAAATTCTCTTTCATATATTTTGTATTTAATTTCAACACATACCATGCTGATGCATCCTATTTACATTCAGGTCTGTTTTAGGCATCCAGCATAATTCAAGAATACTGTAGCTCTGAATGCATGCAATACAAATATTTTCATACTCTTTTCTACAAAATAATCCTCGGGTCTGTAGTTTGCTAAGTTTGTGGTAGCTCCAAGGCTTTTCCTAGTGTACAGAGTTTTTTGAAAAAGGAAAAATGTCTGGGAGCTGTATTTATGTTCTACAAATCCTAATAATAAAATAGGATTAATTTCTTTTAAACCTCTCCAAGCAATTTCCCCAAAAACTTTCCTGTCCAAAATAGTTTGATGAAGCACGCCCGAATGTATCTATGCTCTAACGAAATACTGAAGAAATATTTTGGTGCTAGAACAAGCCAGGACCACAAATTAAATTAGATGAAAAAAAATAGGTTGATATGTTTCATTACATAAATGAAAGATGCTTTGGAAAAAAACAGACAGTATTCCTTCTGAATAAAGGCTCAGCATGAAAACATGAACAGCAAGTGAGTTTATTACTGAAGCCATTTACATCAAAGCCAACTTGACTGAGAAACTCTCTGGCCTAACCTACAGTTGTTGTCTTTGCTATCACTGAACGTCATGAGGTGGTGAGCAACCAAGAGACCAGGATATTTTTCCCATCTAGAGTTTTATGAATCTGATGAAAATTATTTTGGTTTCAAAACCCCCTTGATCTTTGTGTTAAGCCTTTATGACTTAAGTGAACCACAGACCTCTTACAGACTGATGGTGCAGAGCAGGGAGGCACCAGCTGGAGTAGAAAATGACCTTAGGGTCTTTGAATTGTAGGTTAGTGAAAAAGAAATGGAGCATTTCTCTAAGACAAATATTTTCTTTTGACTATTCCAGTCGATGACATTTGTAGGGGGAAAAGGCTTTCTTCAGTCAGAGTGGAGACTAAGCATACATCTCTATTGATTTCTAACTTCCATAATACCATGAAAGTCAGAAAAGTTTATTTTGTGAAATTAAAAAAAAAAAAATTAGGAACTGATCTTGATTTCCCTGCTGCTCAAACCGGTTTAGAACCAGGACAAAGCTTTTAGATTCAGAAAAATTCAGAGACCTTTTCCCAAAGACTGTTCAACTTGAATTTCTGTTTCTTTGGGAGGTGGAGTGAGGAAGGGAGCCTGCCCAGTTTCATGCACATTCATTGATTACAACACCGTAATGCTCAGCTTGGTTCTTCCAGTAATTGGGTTAAAGTCAGCATTTATCATACTTAGTTAGCCTAGATCTAATCGGTCTTTCCAGAGTTGTTTGCTGAATTGCTTGGCATGTCTAACCTTATCGGCCCTGTTAACTTCTTATACCCATTTGACAAATCTAATCTCTGTCTTTACTTCTGCAGGAGCAAGACAGGCTTCTGTGACTTGCTGCGTAGCCAGCCAACAGGCATCCCAGACACTTTCAGAAGGATGCTTGCAGCTGTTGGAGGAGATTGGAAAGGGTTTCATATTTAATGGGCATGGAAATTAGGGTTTCTTGTCAGGACAGTTTGCTCATTTACTCATTTTTATCTGTTTTAAAAACAGAATTAGAAAGTCTGCTAAAGTTAACAGATGTCAGCAGTTAGAGATTGCTACATCAAGCCTAAGGGCAAAGGGTATAGATGGTGTTTTGGGCCTTTCGCAACCCACACCATTGTGTCTCACTTGAGACGTTTTTCTCTAAGCTTATAAAATCACTCTTGGCTCTAGTTATTTTCTGAAAGTAGAACTTTAACCACTTTACAGGAAAACACTTAGTGTTGTGCCCAAGTTGCACACTGGGGACCTGATTTTTCCCTCCCTCATAAACCAGGAGTGACACCACCAAAGCAAACGGAGTCATGGGGTTGTGAAACTGAAGTCCGCTAGCAGAAAATCCAGCCAGTAGTCTGTATCATATGCTCATTTCTGGCTATCCTTTCTGGGAGAAATTTGCATGAAAAGGATGGCAGGGGGGGAAATAGCCTCTCTGACCTTGCATATTCCTTCCTTTGGGGATTTCAAGGAGTTTCCAGGCCCATGCTGAAGAGCTCTAGTCTACCACGACTGGGAGAAGTTGTGTGTCTGCCTCTCCTGTGTGTTTGCATGCATAATTTTACATAATTCATGTTCTGATAATTCAAATAACAGCATAATTCTGTTATTTGCCACCCTGACTTCTGGTATGCTTGGTTCAGCTCAGTGAGTTGGAGGATTTTTTGTTACCCTCAGACAGAAAACAGGCTTGTCCTCTGTGCACACTCAGTGAGGGACCTTGAGAGGGTACCTATTCTTTCATTGGGCATGACAATCAATATGTGATTGATCTGCCACACTGGCACCTGGGACTCTAACTTTTTGTGTGCTTCAGCCTGTTCAGAAGGGCAAGGGCCTATTTATTTATTGGTTTGGTTTTTCAAAAGGGATGTTTGCCCGGATGTGAGCATTTCCCCCAAGACCACTCATTCACAATGGAACTCTACGTCAGAGCTGGGGCTTGAGGCCCCAGGGATGGAGCCTGGCCAGCAGCACTCGGCCCGTCCCACCATTGCCTCTGTGAACTTGGCAGTCCAGAGACTTGTATGTGCATGCTGTCCAGAGTGCATGTACCCAAATGTAAACCTGAAACCACAATTTGAATGTAAATGTCACATTTTTGACCTCATCTTTTAAAACCCCTAGGCCTTAAATTTAATTCTGTTCTGGGTTGTTGACTCTGCCGATGGCTGCCCTGTCTCACTCAGCTGCAACTGGGCTCAGGCAGCACCATCTGTATTTCCCCTGCAGAGGTATGCGAGGGGCAGAGGCCCAGAAGTCTCTTCTTTTGCTACCTCGAAGAGGGCAGAAATAGGGAATCCAGTGTGTACCTGCCCAACTACTGCCCATCTCCCCTTTGGGAGCTCATTGCACCTGTGGACCGGGACAGAGCTGGGTTATGTCTCTTTTTACCTTTTAGATTGGCAAGTTCAAACTGGTGCTATGTCACATTGATGTGGCTGCCCACTTCAGTCAGCTGCCCAGAGGCTCCAAAGGATAGACTCCTCTCCAATATTCAGAAGATAACATCCACCCTCCCCAGCCTCTCTAAAGTGCCTGGCAGCACCCATGACGCTTGTGCTAGGAGGGGAGGCACCAAACTCAACTCAGTGCTGGCTAAGGCGTGGTGGCATAAAGCTACAGGAGGGGTTGAGGAGTCTTTCAAACCTAGAGGCAACGTGTGGGACAAAAGAGATGAGATAAAGGACGAACTGCCCATGGAGTAAATCCAGTGTTTTGTGAGAGTAAAAACTTCAGGCTTTCCAGCTGACTTCATTCAGACCTATGCCTCTCCCTTTTCTTTAATCTGGACTCTCCTCCATACTAGGTATCTTAACAAAGATACTTAGAGAGTAGTAGAAAGAGTAGTAGACCAAAGAGTAGTAGAAATTTCCTTACATTGCAGAATGCTTTCCTTTTAGTTACCTTGCTATCCCTTTCTGTTCTCAGTGAAATAAAGTCATTAGATGTCATGCCTTAGAAACTGAGGAATATGTGGGGTTTACAGCCATGTTTGATTTAGCATAACTGTTATCTACATGTGAGTGATTCCCAGAGGATGGAAAAAAGAGCTGGAGAAAAGAGACTTTGTGTTCAGGGCAACAGGAGGTTGTTCGCATTCTGCCAGCACCATATTGATGGATGTTTGTAGCTGTGGCCTGGGCATCCAAAAATTACATCCACAAAGGGCAGATCTGTTATAACCAGGGAAGCTTTGGAGAAAATTGTAGCAACATAGTTAGCTGCTGTGGTTGCGTATATGGATGAATCTCTGCTTCCTCCAGCTCCATTCAGTGGGAATAGAGGCAGGTTTCCTTTCAGTAATGTTTAGAGCATTTCCCTGGGGGTAGATTCCTCATCTGCTTTCATTCTGATGTCCACATTATTATAGATTTAACAGCTTGGAAAAAACCCCAGGTCTGTTTATTCCTATCTACTGTATCTAAATCTCATCCTCATCCGTGGCCAAGAAGAATGAAGTTTTCTCTTGGCACTAGTGTGGCCAACAAAATGGAGGAAGTCACTGCAACTGCTAGCTACCATGAGGGATGATTTATCAGGTGAGTATTGACTGGATATGGGGCTGCTATACAGCATGACACTGGCTTGGCACATTAAAGTTACTACCCTGTCTGTGTCAGTGCAAAATTTCTTTCCATTTACCTAATCTTATCCCAGCAAATTAAAACACATTTGTAACTAGAGATACCAAGTTTGGAGTGTTTGGTGGCAGCCCTGCAGAGGGGTTCCTTTCTTTACTTTGGGAGCAATCACATTAAGACCAGCACCTCTTTACCAAGCAAGAATTCAAATGCTTCAAGCTCTGCTGGCTCCTCATAAGCTGTGCTCTGTTAGCTCCAAATATTCTTTGAACACTGTCTTCTTCAAAGCTGCTTTCCAAGTAGAGTGATTTGAAAACCAGGAGAGATTACCATGGAGTGGTTTTTTTCCTCTCTCATTTTGATGGAAAAAGTTTGAATTCAAAATGTTTTGACCAGCTTTGTTTTCATAAAAGAGTCACCAAATATAGCTGTGTTCTCTTTAGTATAAGAAAGGTAAAAAGGATGCAGTGCTTTGACAGTGATCCATCTGCTGATTGCCACGTGTACAAGTGTCAGGATGAGATTGATGGCCTTAGAATATAAATCCACTGAGGCAGGAAGAGTACCTTCCTTTGCTTTTTGACAGTGCAGAGTGTTTGTATTGTCTGTGCTGAGCCAGCAGTGAATAATAATGAGTGACTATAGTTAGTGTCTGAGCTAGGGAAAGCCAGGCCTCCAGCCAGCCTGGAGTTAGGAGCTCTGCTAATTATTCAGCTTAGTTAGAGCCAGCAATACACATTTTGCCTAAATGCCTTAGTCTTTTCTTCCCAGTTATTTTGAGGTCTAGGAAGATACAGTCTTTTTTATGGAATTTCTGTGAAGTCAATATTTTTAAATCTAAAGCCTGTATGATTAGAGCTTTAATGTTTTGGGCATGTTTGTTTGTTTTAATCTGAGAAAAACTTTTGGATAGAAAATATCAGTTAGGCTTGTGATTGGAAAAAAAAAAGTAATCACTAAAACAAGCAAATAATCTCTCCTTTCAACTTGCTTGGTTTTGAAGGGGTTGGAGTGTGACGGGATTTTGGGTCTATTCAAAATCTAAAAAATTAGAAAATGAAGACTTCTTGCAAAGCCTTCTTCCCTACCTAAGAAGGCCTCTGTTTTTCCCAGCCCACCTGAGTCCTGCTGTTGTGCCTGTGTCTGACAACAGTGCTCATCTGGTCCATCTTGGGGGTTGCAGTGAATTTGCATCCTGTCATCTGAGGAGGCGACTAGAGTAAGGAAATTCTAATTCCATGTCTCAGATCTCATTTTAGACTTCCTTGAAAATGTGTCTGCAGCAGTCCAGGACCTGACTGGAGTGGATGAAGGCAAAGGATTAGGGATTCTGTCTAGTCCAGCTCAAAACTGACACCACCCAATAAAAATGATTCCCTGGCTGCTTTTGCAGTCTATTTCCTACTCAAAGCAAGAATTTGTTCTTGGTGGTCACTGTCAAGTAGAGAGCTGGAAGTCTGACTTTTTATCACTGAATGGCTTTGTGTTTCATGGATATTTGGGGTTTTGTTTATTACCGGCTGTGTTTCATTTTGGAAACAGGATTGATTCCCTGAAATACAAGGCTCCTGTTTCCTTTGGGGAAGAGCAATTGGTAGCTGTACATATGGTAGCAGGTGGTTTCTGGCAGCAAATTTTCCATTCAGATGTTTATGATCTTGAACAGGTTCATAGCTGCTATTTGTAAAATCATCTTCTCATTAGGCCAAAGTACTTCAGAATTTCAAGACCTGCTGCCTTCTTCTCTTTTCCCTTATTTCTTTTCCTCCCCAACCACTTCCTGTTGTTTCTAGGCTGTGCTGAATGAGCCCAGTTGCTTCTGCTGGCTCCTGGATGTCACACATATCATCACAAATGTCTCTCTACAGAACACCCCTGAGAAGAACAAGCTGGAGCAGAGATGTGATGGGAATGTTTTGCCTGACAACACACCTGGGTCGCTCCACTTAGGCTTGCCTGGGAGAGCAAGGTGGCTGCTTCCACTCCTTGCCTTGCTGATACCTAAAGAGAATTTCTGCTGCTTTGACTCAAAGAGGAGACTGCTGCTCTGAGGGTTTGCTGACTTGGACACAACAATGTGCTGGCACATCTGCTGGGTGCTGTTTCAGGATGGAAACATATGAGAGAGAAAACACCTGCCTTTTGTTAAGCATACAAAATAATATTTAGAGCTTACTCTTCCATCTTGTACTGAAGATTTTATCAGTTTAGAGGAGTTTGGGTGCCTGTTGAAGTTTGAAAATAGGATATTATGTTCTGAAGACATGGTATTTTGTTCTAAAGGCAGTGTGGATAAAACACAGAACTTAGAAATAAATTCTTGAGAACTGAATTTCTTATGGGAAAGGAATTATTCTCTCTTGCTCTCTTGTTTGCTGCTTCTGCTGAACAAGGAAGACAAAGTGAGACTATGCCACTAGAGTTACAGTGTGAGGAAATGAGAAGACCCTTTTTAATCACAAATGCTCAATCAAGAAGCATTTGCCCACAATCCCAAATGAGATTTATTTGTCAAATCTTAGGTAGAGGCCAGCAGGGCCTGTAACCAAACAAATGGAGGAGGTACCATACTATAAATTTGGATTGAACATATTCACTGTTAATATTCTTTCACCGACATAATATGAAAGTTATTAACCTGACTGCAAAAGGACCTGCTGGGGAGTTAAGTGTCATGTGGAGAGGATTACTACATTTTGAAAAGAATTTGTGCTGGTGACTGTAACATAATAAATGTATTAGGTACCTCTTTAGATCTTCTGTAAGTGGTAAAGAATCATTGATCACCCAGTGGTATGGGGGTTGGGGAGCTTGTTTTTGATGTTCAAGTCAGAAATGAGAGCTGAGAGTTGCTAATGAAAAGAGCACATACATTTATTATTATTATTATTATTCATTTTTCTGTCTTAAAGAAACCAAGAGGGAGTTGGTGCAGAGGAGTGAGAAATAAATCATTAGCATCTTCACATTTGCACTGCAGATTAATCTGGGGAAATGAGGCTGGTAGTTTTTAAGCCTCTTGCATATTTGCCAGGTGAACTTTTTAACTTGATCCCTCTTTTTACTTTTTTTTTTCCTAACCAGAAAGTTTTCTACTTACGGATTTAAAAGGTCACAAGGTTAAGCAGAAATCAGATGCTGATTTATTGCATAAGTACCCTTAACAGGTATTTTGGCCAGTGCTGTATGAAAGTTTGTTTAAAATTACGCTATTTTTTTTCCTTCCACTGGAGAGATATGACTTGGAGTTTTTATATGCCTGCTCTACTTGCCTTATGCTCACTTTGCTGAACCTTACAAGGTTCTCAGTGCAAAACTGATTTTCTGTTTTTTTTTTTTTCCAAATAAATGTCCAACTTGGGAGGCTGGAGGTGTCAATTCCGGTATTATTTTATGCTGACCTCAATATTCACATTTTGTTTCTCCTGCTGGTGAGTATGTACCAGGTAAATCTTACGGCTGTCAGGAGCGAATGGCAGGTCTGAGCAAGGCTGTGTTGTGCGAGGGAAAGGAAAATGATGGCTGTTGCAATACAAAATGGAGTGAGGGCTCTGACTGAAGGAGCTGTGTTGAGTATTTAGAAATGCATCTTTAGTGGAGATAAAAAACAGAAATCCTGACTGCTTATGAACACTAGAGATCCCCTAACACGTCTTCCAACAGCAAGTGCCTTAGCCAGAGTATCGGAGGTAATTAGTCGGTCTGCTTACATTCCTTCTGCAGGCTCAATTAATTATGAGGGTCTCTTTAACTTCTGGATAAAATCGTTCTGTAGTGGTGTTATAGGATGTTAACCAGCTGCCACCTACAGCTTCCATCGATACTTTATAAATACTGTACAAAGAACTTGAAAGCGAGGTCTCTTGCTCGCAGGCGCAAGCTCTGCTCCTGCTGATCTCTTCCTCCCTGAGCACTTGGCCTAAGAAGAGGATGACTCAATCCTGCCTGTTTGGGTAGCAAATACAAATGCTATAGCAAGCTAATGCCTTGGTATGCTTCAAGGGGAAAGCTGCTGCTTTTAGTTTTTCATCCCTTATTGACTGAAATATGAACAGAGGCCGGCAGAGACATATAAGCAGATTCAGTGGGAAGAGCTGTACTGAAACACATTTTGGTGGCAATTTCTTGGATAAGGTTGACAGGGAAAGTAGGTTGGATCTTTTATTAGACCTATTGGTACTGTTGGGGGAGGTACCCTTTTAAACATGTAAATGTGATTTCTCATATCTGAAATAGAAGCATCGGCCTTGGAAACTAAATAAATACATGTTGAGAACACTTTCCCAAGTTTAGCAAAGTTATGTTAATCACTTAGACCATCTGTTGAAGAAAATCTACTTGTGAAGCTGGGATAGGTTAGGGACATGTTAGTGGGAGAAGAGATGATAAAGTTGTTTGTCTCTCTATGGCAGAGTCAAGTGAAAGATTTTGGGAATTGCTTGCTTTCCCTGGTGATATTAAAATTTCTTTTTTGAAGGAAGATGTTTCATTCTTTTTTAAAAGATAAATTTTCTGTGAGGCCCAAAAATTGTGATGTGTTGACTCAGTACTCTCACGACAGCAAAGTTCCTCCATTTAGCAGGAGGACAAGGCTGGCAGCTTCCTAATCTGAAGCCCCGCCTGAGCTGGGATAGCTCCAAGTATGGGGAAACTATGCCCAGCCTCTGCAGCTGGGGGATGAGACAGCTACACTGCAATTTTATCCAGAGAGGAAGCAGGGTAAGAAATATAAAGAAAAGTTTGTCAGTCACCCCAAGAAGTGTGGCTGGTTCCTAATGGCCTGCTGCCTGGGCTTTTTAGCCTGACAGCATCTCTCCTCCCTAAACACATCGTGAAATGTTGAAAAATGGTTTGGATGTCATTATGACAGTGGCATTTGTCCAGGAGGAGGTGTCTGTTTGTTTAAATAAAGCCCCAAAGGAGGTCCTTGTTGTCCTAGGATTTCCTCTAACTGGTGACCGAAACAGAGAAGAAAGTGTCCAGGGAAGGAACGTCACAGAAATGTGATTAATCTCGACTAGACAACCATGCCTGAACCACTTCCAAACTGTTGGACTCCACACTGAAGGCATAGTATATTTGTGACCACTCTCCTGTCCCTTTCAATTACCTTGTCTGTCTCTCAGTTCCAAATACATTAGTCTTGTTCAAATGCTTCCTTATTGCACAACGATGTGCTAATGCAAGTTGTAAGCTGCCCTTGTTACAACATTTACTGCCAGCGAAGCTCATGTAGACCAGGAGAGGTACCATTACAGGGAAAAGCAGTATTTAGCAAAAAGTAACCATCTACTTAGGTTGCCCTCCTGCCTTTCCGGAGATATCAAGGTAGAACTGAGAGCAAGTTCTTCATCTGGTCTTGTACCTGATCTGAAGGAAACAGTACGTGTGTTTGAGACCACTTGTAAAACATACAGGAAATATGTCAAGTCTAATGGTTGTTAACATTTCCCCAAATGTGTAGTTCCTGGAAGGCTATGGAGATGAGATGTTGCACTGCTGAGGTGTAACAAGCAGGGATCTTAACCTTTTAGGAGGGGCAGGTGTGAGAACTCCAAACGAATGAAAATACATGACCCAATGCAGAGTAACAAAACCCTCACATTGTTTGGGAGGGAAGTTTCTCCCACCCTTCTGCTGCTCTGGTTTCTGTGAGTTAGCAGACTTGGTTTGGTCAGCGTGATTTGTGCCTCTTGGACCATCTACTGCAGTGTTCTTAATTTCAGGTCAAGAGGAAGGAAATATAGGCTTCTGTGTGAAACAAAGGATGTCACGTACCGACCTCCGTTGTTACAAGAGTAGAGGACCTGGTGTAAAAAGCAAATGAAACTCAAATTTGATGAGAGAAGTAGAATCATAAAATCATTTTTAAATGTTGCAGAATCTCTGCAGCAATGTTGGCTCCTGCCATTTTATTACTGAGGTCAAGGAAAGCTAAATGCTTTCCTTCAGAATAAGACCCTTCTAAAAACATGTTTCCTTTTGCTCCTGGAGTAAATCTCATCACAATTGAATAAGGCCAGCTTTCTTTGAGTTCCATAACCTACTGTTTTCCTCATGAACTGGGAGGCTTATGGAATTTCCATCCAGAACTGCTGCCATGAACCTGGGGGACTGAGGCTTGTTGGTGACTGCTTGCTGCCTCTCCATGTAGTACTGTGGTAGGTCCAACAAATAGTTGACTAACTGGTGCAGAAAGGTCACCAATCTTCTTTTTCTAACTGTCATGTCCAGCTTCAGATCCTGTCCTGTAGCTCTTAGCTCTTGGAAAATCCAGTGCTAGGAAGGTTTGTGGTCTTTTTTTTTTCTTCCCTAACTGCACATTGGTAGCAAATCAGGTGCTTGAAATTTTTAAAGGATTAAAGAGGGCTGTGCTGTGTGTTGAATTGCAGGTCGCTGCTCTTCTGCAAATCAAGAGAATGAAATTATTATCTGATATGACCACCTGCAAGAATGAGATTGAATAATGACATTACTACATTCAAAGGCAGATTCATTGACGTCAGATTTTGCTCGAACTTGGTGAGAGTGAATCAGATTACTTAGCCATCAAGTTCCATCATCTTGCCTCCATCACTCACTAATGGCTTATACCTGGGGGAAACTAAAAATATTATCCTAGTACACCTGATCGGTTACAGAATATTATACAAGAAATAAAATGGCTTTTCAACCCCTGGTATAATTACTTATGTCTCTTCATGATGAATCATAAATACTCTTTTGATATCTACATGATAATTCGTAGAAATTTTAAAATACATTTTTATGTAAGTTCTTCTATTGACAAATCGTCCACAAGAAACTTATTGACTTCTCAATTGCATGAGTTATTTGAAATTATTCATGGATTGTTTTTTGGTTTGCTGATTGTTTACAAGCAATTCCTTTTTAGTATTCAGTAGCTCGTATTCAAGTGTTCAGCTTCCAGCTGCACAATTCAGTTTGTATTTTGACATATAGGTCACACAATAGTATTTCTGCTCCCTGACTAAATGCGTATAATTCATAGGATTTAGCTTCTTGCACGAATATTTGCATTGAATTACAAAATTCTTATTCTGCAGCCATTCTTTAACACTTGATTATCAGCAGAAACTGAAACAATCCTTTTAAATCTTATTTACAGAGCATTTCTGGAAATGCTTATACACAGTGGACATTACCATAAATGAACAAATTTGCTGTAAAGCTTCAGCTATGCACTCAGCTGCATTTTTATTATTTAACTGTGTTTGCCCACTTTCTTTCTATGATCTCAACATATTAATCTTTATAATACTTATTTTTTGGCCTATGTGAAATTAAGTAATTTTATGAAAGAGTTCCCCCTATGTATTGTTGAGTTATAAGCATTTCCTCTGGAAACTGCATATAGCTACCTCCTTTCTCAGACCTGGCTACAGAGTGCCTTATGTGTGTCCTTCCATCTGATTTTGCAAGATTTTTCCTGTTATATGTTCCTAGAACCCTACAGTCCTGTTTAAAACCACAGTACCATGAATATAAAATCCATAGCAAATAAAAGACAACACTCTAACTGGACAAGCCAAAGCCATTAAATGAGCAATAGCAAGGCACTCTCATGAGTCCCCAGTCTTTGGTCTCACAGATCTCTTTCTCCCTTGCCCTCCCCAATTACTCCTTGCTCCATAAAGAGAAGAGAAAAAGATTGCAAGTGTGGAGACATTTCAGTCTGAGGATTGCATTGCAAAGCAGAGAGCTCGTTTGAAATTCTTGTATACATTTCTAAAATAACAATGAGAAGCATGCTATCTTGCTGTTCGGAGATAAGGGAAAACTGCCCTTGAAGAACTGAAGTGCCCAAAATATAAAATATCATTTCTGTTTCTTAGCACATGGACCATTTTGAAAACTTGTCTTTTTTTTTCTTCACATATTCAAATAACCATAGTACGAGGCATTGTGAGTCTAGTACGAGGCATTGTGAGTCTGGCCTCTGGATTCTCTTTGCTGTGTTTCCCTACACCTTTCACTGGTCTCTGGGGCTCAGGAGGGTGTTTATTACAAATGAATGTTTAATGTCTGCTTTGAAAAGCTACTTGTCTGGCTTGGAATTTCTGGTTGCAGTGCTCTGGAAACAGCTGCACATGGAGAAGGGCCCTGAGGAGCATTATCTGGGCACTGAGAGATTCTTCTGCATCTGGCATCTGTTTTTAGTGAGGGCTTTCTTGTGTTTCTGGTTGGCAGCTCATTTGGCAGAGCTGACACCGATTATTTTATTTAACCTTCCTCATTTCCAGTTAATCCCTGGTACAGGAGCCCACTGTCTTGAGTGTGAGCTGTGGGGACAGGACAGTCAAAGGAGATCCCTGACTTGCCTGGCCCTGGGTATGAGCAGGACAGTGTGGCAGCTGTTCAAAGGAGGCACTGAGAAAGAAAAGCTCAAAGTGAGCCAAATGCTTCCTCCACCTGTCTTGCCCCTGAGGTGAGGTCCAAGAGGGAAAGAAGCTTCCTGTTCTAGACACATGTACTGTAATATTGCTCTGACTGCTTTTACCTGGGATGGCAGCTAGTGCCCGAACCTTAGTTTTCCTTTTCACCTGCCTTTCATTGAAATGGCAGCTGGTTTCTGTTGTAGCTAGAAGATAGAGTGGGCTGAATGCTTTAGCAGCATATATCTTAGAAGCTCTGGCAAGCTCACTCTGAGGTGTACTCAGGTGAGGGCTATGCACACTTCATCTCTTGTAACTATCTTGAGACTGGTTTGCTTGTGCCTTGGAAGAGGCATTTGATCCTTTGCCTGGATGAGTTGGAACTGTGCAGGTGTTGAGAAACCTTTCAAAGGCTGTAAGGCTTGATTGTACCACCACTGTTAAAGAGCAAGGTTTCACAGCCTCCTGAGGTTTCGTCCTTTCTCCCTGTTGCTGGGCTCACTTTCCATGTACCAGAAAGCATTTCTCAGCTGATAAAAATTATTTATTCTTGGTCCTAGCTTGAGCTGTCTGCACACTGCTATATCTTGCTAACTGGTAGCCAGACATTAGAGCTGATTTAAGTAATCATGGATTATAAGCAGTAGCTTTCCCCAGGTGAGTCAAGGGGAACAGAAGTTTCCCCTTGGAGAAGGTCTCTTTGGCTTCTTGCAGCTAGGAAGTGCTTTCTGAGGGCCTTTAAACACTTAACTCCACCCAAAATTAAATACAGCTGTCCATAGCAGCTGTCCTAGGAGCTATGCCATAGCTGAGCTGGGAGAGTTTTGGTGGGCTCGCGTGGCCCAAGAGACCAAAACAAATAATGCAGCAGAGAGTTTTTGTGCAGTTGTTTCCTTGTCATGCTTTCCTGATGTCAATGCTGGTATGCTGCCTCCTCCAAACTCTTGTGGAATGCTGCAGTCAAAAGCTAAGTGCCAGTAAACACTCCTGTTGCTGATTATAAGGCCAATAGGTTTATTTCAGTTCACACCCTGTCTTCATTAAACTGTTTTACAAGTAATGTTGGTCTTTCCCTGTCTCTCAGTTTCACTGTTTCTAGTCTGGTGCAAAATGCTGAAGTGCAGGTGTGCCATTTGTAGAAATACTGAAAAAAAAAATTGAAGCTGAAATAACAACAACAAAAAAAAAAGCATGGGGAAGGGCCAGGCAAAAGATAAAGCTGTTTTCATTTTCAAGACATACCTTTGCAGGTAGCTCTGTAATAGAAAAACAGAATGTAGAGTCTTGGTTGGAAGGAATAGTCCCTGCAATGGGACCCCTTGGGTGCCACTGTCAGGAGGAAACCTGAGTCAGAAGCCCTCTTTATTGTTAAGGCTGATAATAAATGGCATTTTGGCTTCCACAGGCTATTACATGACCAGGCTCCAAAAAACAGTAGCATCAGCATGTGCACTATTTTGGCAACACTTTTAAAATTGTGTGCTAGTGACCAAGGCAGAAGTCCCACCATTTATTTCAATGACATCTAGAAGTTTTGAGAATGGGGCAGATTTTTTCTTTGTTTCACTTGAAACACTTCCAAAGGCCCAGGTTTTTCAGAAATGGGTAATATTTCTTGCCTGAGGAGTCTTGAATATGTGGTTTGGGACATTTGTACAGACGCATCCCCAAACCACTGACCACTTCCAAAACCTTTGTGAAGCTGCTCTCTATCCACGTGTTTGGGATCTGATTGTGCTCATATTGCAGAAGCAGAGTTTTGCCCTCAGTTTCAATAGAATTGTAGTTTCCCTTGGCATCCCTCCTCCTGTGTTCAAGGCTCAGAAATGCTCCTTCACTAATTGCCTAGGGGTGTCCTCCAAAAGGGTATTCTCTGACAATACAGTGTTTTTACAACAGAAAACATTATCTCACATTTTAATAACTGTATAAATAACTGGGAAAGCTAGGGAGAGATGTTTCTTTGCTGACGCACTGTGGCAATGAGCCAAAGAGCTTGCTTTCTACAGTTTTCAGAGGGGTGGCATCCCATTTCTTCAGTTCTGGGAGATCCTTTGGGAACGAAAAGCTGGGTTCAACCAGTGTTGTTGCAGCACCTCAGAGTATTTTGTTCCGTCTGTGCCATGTAATAACAACAATTGTCATTGATCTAAACTGCCTGACCCGCTCCATATTTGCAATTTCCATTATGCTGCCCTGTTTTTGATTACTAGCTAAGTAAGTAGGAGAGGACAGAAGAGAAAAACAGTGGAAAGGACTGGGGGAAAAGCAGCTGATGAAAAATATATGCAAATAGGGGACATGCCCTTGTAATGAAAGCTGGTATGAGTCCTCAGAAGCACCATCACCAAAAAATACCAGCAAGAAATAAATACCTTTATTCTCCCTAGTCAGTCCATTCCAATATACTATAATTCTGCTGAATGCCATGCAGCACAAAATGGCTTTAAGGTGCTTGTACAATTGAGCCTCAGCTAAGGAAACAATTACCTCACTCTATATTTCTAACACGTGCTGGAATTGCTAATGCATTTACTGGTAATCATGTTTCATTTGGACCATTGAAAAGTTTTGACGACTTATAACTTTGCATTATAGAAAAAAAGTCTGTTAGATTTGTTCTTTCCTGAAATATTGTTGGTCAGAAGTTTGGGGTTGTTTGTTTGTTTTTTAATATACAGAGAGTAGAAGCGAAAAAGAAAAGAAAAACATAGCTCTTATGACAATTTTTTTATTTTTATTTTCTGGGAAAAGAAGAAAAAGATGGATGTATCTCTTCGCCTGGTGTTAACTTGAAGTTCTTCCTTGTCTTCTGCTGCTGTTTGTTTGGCTGACTGTATGCTCTTCATCCCTTCCAGTTACTGGCTTTCTGTGATTAATAAGTGCTTTTCTGTTGTGCAGACAAAGCTAACCTTTTTGAGGTCTTTAAGATTTATGTTGTTAACAGTGTCTACATTTTGGTATCTAATTCTTCATACATGAAAATCTAGTAGCTATTTCTGTAGGGCTCAGCTCTACCCTTGCTAAAGTTTCCTGCCATGAACAGCCCTACTGCTCAATGACAGTACAATTTCCAACCAAGTTAATTAAACTGTACTTCCTTGTGTGGTGTGGGTCTTTGCTGGCTTGCATGGTTTAATGAACTTTTCTCACTGATAATCTTTAAAGCTGCTCTAATTCGACTTAAACAGGAGCTGTATTTGCACTGTACCCTTCTATGGTAGCCTTTATTCAGAGGTTAAGTTCAGTAATTTGAAAAAATCAGATCTTTATTGTGTTTTATTTGAACCTGTGTAAAGCTGGAGTCACTGCAAACTCTATGAAGAAGAAGTTAAGAAGAGCAGAAGGTTGGAGACTGAGTGACAGAGGTGATGCAGAGATGATGTAGCATGTGGGCAAGGAGACCCTTGCTCAGTGGGTAATATACAGAAGGATATGAGAGGAGAGGGTGGTTTCCTCCATTTTGTAGAAAATCAACTTCCTTTTCTCTTTGCACTTAGCAATCTGATTTCACGCGCTGATCACAAGATTCATTACTTTGAAGGACCAAAACCTTTGAGCCATGTGCTAGATGTTTGTAACATGATGAAAATGCTGAGACGTGTAGTATGTAATGGCTTTGTTACTGTGGTCAGGAGAATTTAGGCAGAGTTGCAGGCACTGGAATGGCATTTTGCAAGATTTTACTCTTCATTTCAAGAGGATAATGGAACAACATTTCATGTCCTTTTTCATAACTGGCTGTGGCTTTCTCTTTGCCCTTTATCAGTTGATTATTGGGTTTTGTGTGGGTTTTCCTCTTGAAATACTCCTGCTAAGCCCTTTAAAATTATTGTGTCTTTCAAGAAAAACAATCAGGTCTTAAGAGGCATTTTTGGGGGAGTGGGGGAATCTAGAGTTTGTTTAAAGAAAGGAGATTGGAAGATAAAACAAGAGATATCAGTTATGCAGAACTAATGATGCATTCCAAAGGAGAGTTGAAGAGCTATACAACTCCATGAAGTGCTCCATTCTGTATTAGCTTTTGCACTGAGAAATCTTTTGAAGGACAGGAATCACATATATTATACATAAAACTGTAATACATAAAAGTATATTTGGATCTAACACTGCACGAGGAAGCCCATGGCATTCTTGTGGAGCAAGCAAATGACACTAAATTCCCTAGGCAGGAATCAAAGCCTTTCCAAACTAACCTCACTACCAGCAGATGTTTGAATTGCTATAATAGACATACACCCTCGCTGCACCTATAGTGTGTGCTGCCTTTGAATGTCTGTTTTCTCTCCATCTTTGTATCCTTCTGTTATTCTGGGAACATCCTGCCCCAAAGCGTCAGCATGTCCAGTCAGGTGAATTCGAGGACAGAGATATGAGAGGTAAATGAGAGCCTTTAAAAAATATGGTAGAAAACAGCTAGATTGTCAGCTTGAGTGTGAAAACCCAAATTCTGTGCTGTAGTATCCCAGGGATCAGCCAGCCCTTTATTCAAGGAAAGAGGAGAGAGCAGCAGCAGCAAACCTAAATTAACAGTTCAGGTTGACAGAAAATATTATTTCTAAGTCAAACAAGAAAGAATAGCTTGGAAAACAGACTGACTGCTGTTTATGTACTACAGATATTTCAAACTCAAAAAAAACCTAAGCAAGTAGTGATGCCTGTTAAACAATGTCTTAAAATTATTTGAAGTAGCTATTAATAACGCAAATGCTTCTGTTAGGCAACCTGATTCCTCAGGGCAGGTAATTTAATCCTATTGCTAAGGAAGTGCTGTTGGTTTCTTCTTCCAATACGCTTAGGGCACAGAGGCCATTTGGATTAATGAGAGGCAGACTTAGTGGGGAAAGTGCATTATCCTTAGTCTTCAGTAAGTCTGGGCAATTAGTGAAACCTTTACAAGAGGTATCTTTCATTTCAATGCAATTTCAAAATAATTATCTCATCTGGTAGGGATGTCATCTGTATTGACTGATAACATACGGGTAATGTCTGAAACATGCTTCAGAAGTACTTGCACTAGTGTGGTTCTGAGTTGGTGAGTTGAGGGCCCCATGATTAGGTATATTAAAAAGCTACATGAAACAGCACATACCAGTATTTGTTGTTCATTTAAAGGGGGGAGGGTGGTGGTGAATTTGGCTTCTTTGGGGCAATTTTTGGGTGCTAGCTAATTCTTTGTGCTTTTTGACATCAGAATCCCTGAATCTCCTAACCCTGAAAATGAGAACCATATCAGTAGACTGCTGACTTTGCTTTTAAGGATAGACTTTAAAAGCTGTAAAAGAAACAAATTTCAGGGAAAGACAGGAGACAGAGAAAGGAGGAAACAGTGATGGCCATAATGAAAGAGTAGGCTTGAGACTGAAGATGTTCTCTTCTGAGGTAGTCCCTGGCTTTCTGTCTCATCTTTACCACTAGTATTTCTCTTCCCATCTGTAACAAGGAAAATAGTAGTATTTTTTTTTTCCTGTTTTTGTCTGCTTAGGCAGCAAGCTGTTTTATGCTCCACACAGTAACAACTTTGGTTCTGTGGGGCCTCAAGGGACTCTTGTGATATGAACAGTAACAAAAGGGCAGGAAGATGTTTTGAGACAGATGGTCAGTAGTTCACATCTTTTTTTCTTTCTTTCTCTTTTTGAGGTAGGGGACAAATTCCTTTGCCTCAGTAGCAGGGTAAGTTAAGGCATTTCTGAAATGCAGCTTTGAACAGCTTGGCACAGTTCAGTGTGGTCTCAGTAGGCTCTGTGGTTCTTCATGGTTACCATGAATGCATCATGCTTGCCGTTCTTGTCATTGACCCCAAATCAGGTAGTTTTTCCACTTCAGGGAATGAGAAATAATCTATATTATTTTATTAGTATTGAGTAGTACTTGTGAGTGTTAACAGTTAAGCAGCCAGCAGTGTTGGTGGAGAAATCAATAGGGTATAAGTCATGGATTTGGTAAGTGTCTGATTTTGTCATTTGATGTGCACCTAGATGTGTGCTGGCTGTTCCCCACACCATGTTGAATAAATCTCTCTCATACACACACTTATATATCTAAACATTGGTTTCAGAGGTGTGTTGGACCAACCCAGGGCATTGGATGTTGTGACCTACAGTCTCCCTGAGCATAATTTCTGTGAGAAAAAGTTATTCTGTAGATAGGTATGTACCTTAATTTTCAGACATCACGACAATACTGTTTTCAGCAGGGTGAAATGTGGTTTGCCCATAGTCTGGTTTGTAACTGGAGCTGCATCTGGTGCTCGTGGGAATGCCATGCCTCACATCTGATCTGGAATGCCAATGAGCCCATATGAAGCTGTTAATGTCTGTGTGAGGTTTTTCAGTCCTCATTACCAACATGATAGGAAGATAATTCCTCAGCTGCTGTTCCAACCTGTGGGATTTTACCCACTTAATTAATTTTCTTTCTTGTTAAAAAAGATCTCTTTTTATGCACAAGGAGCTGTGCTTGACTTGCTTTTCAGAGACTCTTCTCATGTCTGTATCAAAGGCACAGAAGCCTCAGAAGTTGGAAGGTGAGCCCTAGGGGCAGCATGCCTGTGGAGGCTGAGCTTGGAAATGCTGCCTTCTGTGCTGAGAGCAAGCTCCTGGAGGGGAGTCGAGTCTCCACAGTGGAGGAGACCCTGATTCTGTTCCCTGCTCCCCTCTTTTGTCACCACTCAGCAGTAAAATGGAAGCTTGTGACATGACCAAAGGATAATAAACTGCATGCTCAATGCCTGCTGAGAGTTAAAATGCCTGCCTACACCACCCTCCCCAACCTTTCAGCATGTCAGCAAACTGTCTATGTAAATAAATACACATATCAAACAAAAAGCAGATGCCTTTTTAACATGCACTGTTTGAGGCTGAGATACTAAGTTCTGATGTAGCTCATCTCAACATCTATCAGGCTAATGCCAGCTCCACAGCTCCCTTTCAGCTGTATTTAATGCACAGAGATTTGTGCTGTGTTAAGTAACGAGGAATTGGCTTGTTTTGCATCTGATTTGGTGTTATTTGTGGTGTATGAAATGTTAGATAGGAATTCTTTGTGTTCCTCCTGATCTCTGTGTCAGTATATAGTGAAAACTCTCGTTCATTATGCTTGATTAAGTGGCTTTATACAAGCATGTGTGTGATTGTACAAATATACAAGGAAGAAAAAAAAAGTCATTTGCAAAATATACCACCATTGGAGCCCCAAAGAATACAAACACTGAAGTGGGGAGGAAGCTGTGATGCGGGTTGGATTTAAAATAAAATTTGTTTTAAAAGCTAAATTCCAGCAGTCACTTGTATCGCTTAAAACAAACTGAGGAGCCGCAGAGTCTAAAGCCCCAAGGGTGTATCTCAGTGCAGTGTAGTGGGAGGGGCACCCATGAGCTGCTAGGCTGCTCAGATGGTGTCTAATCCAGGGTCTTGTCTCTGATAGCAGCCAGTAGAGATTAGAGAGAATGTAAGACCAGTACAACAACCAGGAGAAATTCCACATTAAGCTCTTGTTTATTTTTGTTTTCATATTAGAAATGTATTGAGCCCAGGTGATCCATAGTCTGCTGGGCCTACTCTTTTGAAAATTCACCAGCAGGCTAAAGGACTGTTGGATCCCCTGGTGCTGCTGTCAGTGTCTGTCCCTCTACATCAGCCTCAGAGAAGGTGCCTGGTTTTTGTTGTCCTTATTCACATTTCTCACGTGCTAGTGCTTTTGCTCTAGCCAAATACAAAGGAATCACAATTAAAATAAAAAACCCAACCAGACAGATTCTTTATGCATGCAACAAGTCTTTAAGACAACTCTCCATCAGAGTTTTCTGAAGTCTGTTGTAAGAAAGGAGAATATTTCTGCTACTTGACACACTCAATTGGACTACATATAAACAAAGCAGGGGGAAGAGGAGAGGCATGACCCTCCACTGGAGAGGAAAATTTAGATGACCTGATACATCTTTTTTCTTAATGTTTCTTGAACAGAGGTGATTTAAAGCTCTCATTTGAACGGGCATGCGCCGAAGACAAAATACGTTATTAGTGACCCTAAATATATGAGAGCCCTGTGCTTCTGATCACAGGGGTGTATCAGCTAGAATAGTAATAGGGATGAATGGGGTTTGCCTACATGGATAGCACTGTTCTTCTATAGTGGAAAGGAAAAATTGCTACTAAAGATGCCATTGAATCAAATTTTTGATGACTCTCTGTACACTTGCCTGACAGTTTCCATCTTGTGGTTTCACGTAGCTTTACAAACCTGATTTTTTTTTTCCTTCACTGTCTTCAAAGGCTGGGAGTTACTATCCAATACTGCATGTCTGAAAGGAATAGGACTGCATTCAGTAGGATATGTTTCTACCAGGCAGTGGACACTTTTTCCTGTGCAGAACTGTAGAGGCTCGTGCATTTTCTACATACAAGCACTTGCACCTCTCAAATACTTACCCTTCCCCTTTAAAGAAACCAGAATGTGGTTGGCAGGTGTGTATTTGAAATGCCAGGTTGTGCAAAGCAGAGAAGAGACTTATAACAAATACCAACAGGAGGATGAACTGCAGCTGAAAGTGTGCTGAAAGACTCCATTAGAGACATGGGCATGGAGAACATCTGCCTGAGTACCTTTTTGGTGGTCCCCTGCTCTGCTCACTAGACCATACTGTCACTCTAGTGCACATAAGATGAATGTCTAGGGCACAGAGTGCTCCTCACCAGGGTGTCTGAAGGTGGGCACAGCATGCAGTGTTCCTGTGTCCCACTAAACCCTCTTCTGCATCCTGAGTAAGAGTGAAATATCACCTCTGTGGGTGGAAAGTAGGGAGCTTCTCTGCGGACAGAGGGCTGATACGCTGCGCATGAGAGGAATTTCCTTTCATGTGGTCTGGTGTGACATTAGCACTTCCCAGCTGGCTTGTAGGTGGCTTTGTAACCTACTGGATGCTAGTTCAGCTCAATGTGGTTGTCATCTCCAGACAGCATGACAGAGAAGGGGAGTTTGAGATGTTTGGCTGCAGCCCCATCTCAGTGTCTTATGGGGGCTGCTGGGTGGAGTTGCTGTGAAAGGACCTTCTCTCCCAGCTTTTCATCTTGGCTGTGGAGGACTAACTAAGCACTGTGATGCAGGGAGGTTAGTGATGTTCCCTGATGTTGCATGTGGACACTTGACATTGGCTTTGGGATGCTGGAGAGGTTGGGCAGAATAGAGGGTTTGGGCTTCAAAAGAGAGCAAAGCAGCAAGGTAGACTAGAAAGGAGAGAATTAATATTATGAAATGGATTTGCATGGCGCCATCTTCATATCTAAACTGGAGCTGTCAGGGAGAATGAGATCCAGACTCTCTACTGTTCTCCAGAGAGAAGCCATTATGGAGCAATCGTTCTGTTAAAGTGATGGCTCCACTTCTGTGCCCTGTGTCTGGCTGATTTCTGCAAGTAGAAAACAGACAGGATCTGGCATGATCGCCTCTCCTTTCCCACTGGCCTTTCATGCCTTTCTGCAGACTTCTTTTGCTTGCTTTATTGCTTTCGGCCCTTGTGCATCTGTTGGTATCTTCCTCCCACCCCTACCTGCCTCTCAGCTCTACCACCTTGCCCTCTTTTCCATCCTCAGTCGTCTCTGGCTCCCTCTATTCAACACACAGCTGTACTTTAACATCCAGTAAGTCCAGTAAGTGAACATGTGTGTGTGTATTTGTTACATACCATACAGAAAGGGGTGTGTGTGGTAAATATTTAACTACCTTTGTTTTATCACACACTGCTCCATTTTCTGTTCTGGGACTTGCCTTTTGGGAACTCACAGCATCTCTGTCCTCTCCTTTTTCTGTGGCGACTCTCCTCTGCTGTGCGGGGGAACAGGAGGGGAAGATGCAAAGCAAGTCTGTTGCTTCTTTCATGTGTTACTGGAAATAGTCCTGTCCTCCACCTGCCTTCTGGTCAAAGCCCTTTTCTGGTTGGTTTAATGGACTGGAAAGCGAGAAAAGAGATTTTGCCTTTAGTCCAGACCTTGACAGGGTCTTCAGAGTCACTGCCAGATGCTTCCCCTCACATCCTTCAGGTGTGAAAGAAAGAGCTGATCTTTACCTAAGCAGGACGAAGTGAGTGAAACAAGGTCACGGTCTTCTCCTCAGTCCCAGTATGGAGTTATGTGTCTTATGTATTTTCTTTACTGTTTCTGACAGGTTGACCAGCCCAGATCACAGTGCTAGTGACCTGAAACAAGGATCCTGCCCAATGCATGATCAGCACAACCTGACTTCTTCTTGAGGAGAACAAATATTTCTCTGAAAGTCTGTCCCCTCAAAGCAGCACACAGGTAAGGCAGACAGTGCTCCTGATGCTCAGTGCTCCTGATGCTGCTGCTGGGTCTGGGCTTGCTGCATTGGATTCAGCAGAGGACTTTTTCCATTCATTTGGCTCAAGAGAGGCTTTGTCACCTCTGCCTGCCATGTCTGTAGGGGTGAAACCTTACATTTTATTTATAGCACAGGGAATGTTTTTCAGAAAAAAAAGACTTTCAGAGGATCAAGACTGCTCATATAGTTGAGATGAATATAGGTTAAAAGTGTGGGAGGAGCATGCTGAAAAAAGAAAAATGTTGCATACAAGGTATTTATAAAACAATACTTAGACCTCTTGTTCTAAAACAATTTTATACTAAAAATTACCTTATTTTAAACAGAAAACTTTTTAAGAAAAAGGAATAAGGAAGGGTATGTTGTGGGGAAGGGTTTAAGTAAGAAATTAATCTAATAATGTAGTTTTCAACTGGGCAAGATGTTTCAGGTCATCCTTAGGTGAAAAAAAAAAAAGAAGAAAACAAACAGAAAAGCCTTGCAGTTTTAATTGCTCTGACTCATGGAAACCAGATCTAGAAAAAATGAGGCCCTTTAGTCCAAACTCTTAATCCCCTACTAGTATGTAACATTGTTCCCAGCAGTGTCTACCAGTCCTGATTTAAATGATGGGATTTTCCCTTGTCCCCTTGGGACACTACTGCACAGTCTAATAGAATTAATCTGCTTACTTCTTTTTCAACTCCTGACCACTGCAGATGCAATTAGTAGTAGACGATGGGAGGATTTTGTTTCCTATGCTGTATTATGAAGGCTTAGGGCTGTATTGTGTTAAACCAGACATCACTTGCAAGTGTGTTTGCATGAGTGTGGCTTATCTGTCAGTACTCATTACAGCCCCATAAACCTCTCTGAACTACATTTCTCAGACGGGAGCTTTTCTACAATGGTAATTCAGGATCTGATAAGACACAGACTAATGTATTTGAATGCCTATGAGAAAGACAGTATGATTGGAAACTAAAGTGAAATGCAAAGTCATATGCTGCCAGTGCTAGAGACTCTCAGAGGCAATTTACTTCTCTGCTTCTGGAGCATTCTCTGGCCTCATTTTTTGCTTCTCTCTTGGACAGTTTGACAGGAGTTATATGAAATAGCATTTTGCTGAGTGTGGTGCTGCTGGAGGTACCACTCCACCTTTCCATCTGTGAATTTCAGGCTTGTCTTAGATGAATATTGTGGGTATCTCTAATGCTTACTGAACGACTCCAGTCAAATAGCCAGATGAATATAAAGTCAAATAAATTGGAGCTGGAAAATCATAGCTGGTCTTATTTAGCTAGTCTCCTCTTAATACAAAGTAGAGGTTCCTTCTGTGACATTTCACCTGTTTTGCTTCTCAAATTTGGACAAGTTTTATTAATGAAAACTCTTAGATTCTAAAGCAGATGGATGGAGTTTCAACTGGTTTACACCTGGAGACTACAGTAACAGCCAAGCTGTACAAACTCCGTGGGTGGACACTTGGATTCATCCACTTCCAAAATAAAACCACATCCTAATACAGAAAGCAACTGCAATATAATTGCTATTGATATTTGAATGAGGCTGCAATGTGAAGCAGAGCCAGGGGTCCTGAAAAACTGGGCATGTGCCAGCCTTCCACATGGGCTGCATCCACTGGCACTAAAGGAGGTTATAGTCCTGTTTCTCCTCCCTCCCAATAAATCCTGACTCTGGAGTATTTCCTCAAACAGAAAACCTGAATATAAATTTAGCCGCTGGACCAGTCTTTCATTATCAAGATAAAATTTGTTAAAATTTTACTTGATTACCTGTGTTTGTTAGATCCGAAATTCTTAAACACAGAAGATTGAGTTGCAAAGCTTTGATGTGTTCAGTGTTCAGTGCTAATTTGCCCATTGTTTTTAATCCTTTGAAATTATTTTCCATATTGGTGCTTGGCTACTTCATGTAGTGGTTTTGAATGTACTTTAAAGGATGGGGAGGTGGTGACTGAAGCAAGGTGTAATGATCCATAGTGCTTTAGATCATCTGCAGCTTATGTTCCCTGTCCTTGCTGTGCCAATCAAGCTAAATTCCAGTGAAAGTCTCAGTAAAGCCAAGGCAGATAAGTAGTGTTTCTCCTCTGCTCTTCACCTTTTCTTTTCCCCGGAAGTTTATCTTGCTGCTCGCTTTTTAAAAGCTCTGCATTAGCTGGGGGGGGCATGAAGTAAAAGGCATGCTTTAAATAGAGATGCTTGTGATAGTCCTTTCAAAAGCTGCATTTCTCAAGCTGGGAGCTATTGACCCCTTTCAATGCAGTCACAAAGAATTCCAAGAGGAAATGGAGGGTGAGGGCCAGCAGGGAATATATATATAAAATTTTTTCCCCCCCAAGTCATCTTCTTACTCCATCCCCTACCAGGCTGGCTATTGTTTGAGCCTCCACATGGGATACCAGTTGCCGTATAAGGAAAATGGCATCATGCTACATTCTTTCTAAAAATTGATTTTTTACAGTTGCTTCCCCCCCCCCCTTACTGAAAGTTGTTCTGTTTTGGTGGAAGCTCTAGCCAAAAGGAAAGTGGTAGGCTATGGTATGCATATAAACAGTCTTGGGCTGTGCAAAAGATTTACTTTGTCTCTGTTAGTTCAGGTAATTAGGCAAAGCAGCAGTAGAAAATTATGACATTCAGCTACTATGACAGGAGCCGGGGATGTTAAATTTTACTGCATCTTGAACCCAGTAACAATGAGTAATAAATGTAAATAATGTTTTTTCTTGCTTGAGAGGATGCTCAGGCAATGGGACAGAGGCACAGAGTACCCCTCTGTGTCCCTTTTTTTCCACAATCTACCTTTTAGTCATGTATGTTTGCAGCCCTGATGCAAGCACACCTGAACTCTTACAAGGGGATCTCACCTTTTGCTCCTAGAGTGTTCTCTACAGAATTGTCACTATTTCAGTGTTTGAAAGTTTAAGAGGTAACAATCTCTTTCCATAAGAATTTTATGATTTGTGATCAAGAGGTGTGACAAAATAGTGCTGCTGAACTGGGGCTTCCGTTTCTCCCCATTTCCTGAAACGTGATTTGTGAAATGGTGTTAATCCTCATTGTATGGTGTTTGATGAGGACATGGGGCTGAACCTCCTGCTCCAGTGTGTGCTTTGTTCATCCCTGCAGAAGCACTGAGTGAGTGGCATGCACCAGTTTGGGCCACCAGCTTCCTCTGCTCTGTTCAATGACCAAGTCCATTGCTGGGGATGACCAGAGCCCAGTTATCTCCATAGGTATCTGACATATTCAAGCCCGCAGGAAGCAAGGCTGCGAGCAGCAGTATTTTAGAGGCTGAGGTTCTTTCATGGGTAGCAGGGGTCAGTCAAAACATGCACCAGCTCAGGAAAAGGAGTCCTGAGGTTTGGGATTTTTTCTTGGTGCAACTGTCACTTGCTGACGAACAGAAACTGCCTGCTTTTTTAAAATAAGTCTGACCTTCACACAAACCCACTTAGCAACTTGTACGAAGGAACAGCTGGAGCAACGTGAGCACAAAGGTTGAATCCTCTGATTCCAGAAAGGAGAGGCAGAACCTGGAGTGGGAAAAGCATAGGTCTGGGATCTGGGAAAAAGCCAGCTCATGGAGAAGAATGAGTGTGTGCTTGTGCATGCGAGCGTAAGAGTTGGGCACTCTTCCTCTTGTATCCTTTTGTATCCATAATTGGGATATGTCTTCAGTCATTCTTTCTATAGTTGCCATCACTTCTGACTCCCTGTGATGCCCCGTTGATTCTCCCTATAAAAATCTGTTCAGCAGCTGATAAAGTTGCAAACTTGTTAAAAGTAAAAGCAGACAAAACCCCATTCCCTTTAGAAGCAGCAACAACAAATTTTGAGGTTCATTTACCACAATCATGTCACAATACTCAATCTGTATTATACTGAGGTGTGATTACAGAAGTGGAAAAAAGGAAAAGTACTTTCTATAAACATTTTTTTGGCAGAAAATTAATAGTTCAGTATTATCATTATTATTATCTCTGTATGCATTGACAATATACACTTTTTTCTTTCTAAAATGTTGAACAATTTGACAAGTTTTAAAGAAACTGAAATTTTGTGAGAATGGAATAAGGACTTTTTAAAGGTTCAGTGTTTTATATAAAAGCCTGTAAACGGTGCCTGCATTGACCAAAGGAATTAGATATCATACAGAGAAAGTTTTAATTTTCTTTAATTTTTTTCTTTTGACTGTGAATTTCATTGTTTGGAGAAGCTGTACTACTCTCAAATATCTGCAAAATTAGTCTGCAAGAGAATCTTCTCATATGATAAATTTTGCTTACACTAAAGATACTATTGTGCAAGCCTTCTGGGCTTTACTTTACTCTGGGCTTGTGTTTGCACCAGTATAGCAGGGGAATGTGCTCATGTAGCTTTTTCTTTATAAAAGGTGATTTGGTGCCTCCTAGATGCTGCCCACTGTGGTATCAAGAGGAGATATCACTCACAGCAAGTGGTGTGGAACGATGCGATGCCCCATGTGCTTGATTCTCAAATTACCAGTGAAGCGGCTAACAGCTTCTGACACATACATGGTTGGCATTGGATGTCTGAGTTAACATTGCACAGATAAATGGGATGCTCCTTGCCCAATAGCCATAGTTTCAAGCTCCCTGCAAACTCCCAGGCCATGTGTTTTGGTTACAGCCCACTCACATTATAAATGTCTCAGTAACTGCTATGGCCAGCGATGATATGTTTGTTGTGTGTGCACTAACAAGTGAAAGAGGAGCATGAAGGGTGAGTGTCAGGTCAGCCATGCATCCAGAGGGCAGGTAGCATGTGTGCAGCCAGCACTGTTTCAGTCTGCCACCAGTGAGCTCCTGTCTCTGAGGAGCAGTGCTTGGGATCTCGGCTGGGGTAGCAGGTTTCTGCTCTTCTGCCTGCGGAAGGTGCTGTAAGGTGGTTCATCAGGCTGTAAGTGGCTGCTGACAATGTGAGATGTGTTTGCCACTTCTGTCTCTTATGGGTCTAGAGCCACAGGACTCAAACATCTCTAGAGCAGATTCTGCCAGCAGTGGACTGACCTTTTCAGAGGTATTGCCCCAGAGACTTGGAGCAGATGTTAACCGTGGTTCATGTGGGGACTGGTTTTGGTTGTGCCTGTTTTCTTATGAAGTTGGGAATGATGGAAATGATAATGAAGGAGGAGGAAAGAAATTGTCATTAGAAATATATCTCTAACAGTTCCTATCACTTAGTTCTAAAGCTACAGAGTAATTTAAAACTTTTTTGACTGATTATATGATGAGTAAAGTGCTTTGTTAAGGGAAAATGGAGTTACCCAATCTGACAGGATGGGGAAGCAAAGCTGCCTTTCATTGCTGTGCTGCGTCCTGGGTGGAGTGTCTGAGATACAATGTCACTGAGAATGGCAGTGAAGGGTTTGCATCGCTTATTTTGAGACCTACAGAAGTACATTTGCTTTTGATTTGTGCATTTTGACGACTACTGAGTGCAGCTGAGGACTTAGTGTAAGAGCTGCTAGAACTATTCTCTCATTTTAGAGATTTCTCAGAAAACAGATATGTAAGAGGGGTATATGTGCGTGTATTTGAAGATTTTATTCTTGGGCTTATGAGCAAGACCTGGGATCAGTGAAAGGCGATAACTATAAAAATCAGCAATAAGGATAGTATTACCCTATAAGTAGTGAAGTGGGTTTGGGGAGCTTTGCATTCAATTACTAGCTCTGTGCCTAACCTGCATGCAGACAGAGGGAAGTAGCTTGATTCCTGTCTGCCTTCTTTCCCCATCTATATAAAGGTGGTAATACAACTCGTAAGCCTTTTTTGTAGAAAAAGTATTTTATTTTGTGTAGAAACTAACTTTGTGAAACTTTGCATTCCTTTTCAGAGAAACCTGAAAATGAAAAAGTTTTCATTCTGAAGGGTTTATCTTCCTATTTTTCCCTGTTGTTCCTCCTTTCTATGACAAAACAAGAACAGGGAGGGGAAAGAAAAAAAGAAAGAGGTAGTCCAGAAATTCATTTTCCTCAATTGAAAAAGTGCACATCAAAGAATATCTATACATCTTATATTAAAAAAATAAAATTGACAACTAGTTATTTTTAAACTAGTTTAAATAAAAAAATGCAGAGTATGAAAGAGGTTATTATTACTCTTGAATGCCCTGACCCATTTTAAAGCTGAGGTTTCTTGCTTGTGCTGCTGCGCCTATTTAGTGCAAAATAATGAGAGCTCTTTTGAGAGAGGAGCCTACCCATAGGTCAGCTGCTGGACAGGCTGTGCACAGTAAAGATAATGATAATCTAATGGATGTTTTGTCCTTCGTAAAATGACTCATTCTCCTGTTACCTTCTGATGGATGGGAATTACATCCTTGGCAGATGTTACATTTGTTGACAGTTGTTTTCAGATAAGAAACTAGGAACAGCCTTGGACATACTTGTACTGGACGTTCAAGGCTGTTCTCCTTGGTAGCATGTGGCAGGAGCCCCAAGGTAGAGAGGACTTGCAGGCATTTTGTGGCCAGATGACGTGGAGGGGGGTATAATTACAGTGCTCTGCCTGTATTTTAGCTTCCAATGCCCAGCATGTGGATGTCTTGAGCTGAACAGGGGACTGACTGCAGCTGTTCCTTTTCTGAAAAAGTGGAGCACAGCACATACATAAGTGGACCAACCTTCCCAGCAGCATGTGCAAAAATAAATAAATTTCAAAGAAGTATGTTTAAGCAACATAAACTTCCTTTTTTAATCATTTTTGAAAGGTTTATTTTCAAATGCCCCAACACTGACCAGGTGCTAATTTTCAGATAAGATGTAGCACTGTCTTGATATTTTAAAGTATCTAGGAGCTTTAGCAGGCTTAGTCCCTCCCTGCTGCATGGGAGAGACAGCCCAGAAGGGTAGGAGAAAGCTTTTCCTGTGAACTGCCTTTCTGTAATGGCCACCTTGAACTGTTTGTGGCACCTTTCCCTGGCAACCGTTAATGACAGGATATTAGAGTTCATGGCTATCTGACACACTGTTTTCCGCATGTTCTGCAGGGTTGCCAGGCTTGGGCCTTCCTGCCTGCTCTCTGGGTAGCCCTTGCTGATGCTAGAGGGAGACAGATGGACACCCAGTGCAGTACAGAGGACATGTATATGGGGTGGCAGAATTTGTCACTGACTCCTCAGACTGACCTGGACCATTTATAACTTTTCTGGCTGCAAAGTACATCCAAAAGTACATTCCAAAGAAGCTAAAAATAATATCCTCAGTTTTAATTTATTTCTCCCCCAAGTATTCAGTCATCAAGAAGGAAAGAAATCAGCTTGTTCCTTTTCCCCCCATGCTTAAGTGTTCAGCTCTCAGAATAGACCTGTAAGTTTATCGCAAGTTATTGGCCTGTAAGTTGAATTGGCTGAAAGTATGAATCACGTTACTGGAAAGTGTAATCACTTGCCAGAACTGCCTTTGCTTCTCCATTTCCCTTTCCATCTCTAAATTTTGTATGTTGTCTGGTAGCAGCACCGAAGGCCAAAGTCTAGCTGAACTGATTGGAACCAGGAGTTGGCATTCCACTATTCTGTCTCCTTCTGCCAAAAGCCAGTGTTGAAAATAAAGACTGTAAGTACAGACTACTTACATGAGCACAATTTATGGTCATTTAAAATACCTGAAGATCATTACAGCAAAGCTTCAATTCTCCTAGTGACTTTGTATGACCACATGGTGGATAAAGTTGTGTATGTTCAACAAGTCATCTCAGGAAATGGAGATAAGTGATGGTGACTTTTAAAAAGCAGTGATAAAATGTTTTTTGGTTTTTTTTCCAAGATGTAATTGGAAATAACTCATTCGGAAACTTAAAACTAGCTAGATGTTAAGTTGTTTAGGACTAGCAATATCAATGCCAAGGGATACTCAACAGTCCTGAGTACTAGGTGTACTAGTACCAAGTTGCTGCCTTAGCTGCTTGGGATATTGGTCTTTTGCCATATGTTTTTTGTATTGATCAAGAGTAATGACAACTGATGAAAAGTGTAGTGTTCTGATAGTTCTTCTCCTGTGAGTATACTGTGAATCACATCTCTGTATTAGATAATTTTTATGAAAGGCAGAAATTACGTAACGTTTTATATCCCAAATCTTCATAGAGACCATAAATCTTCATAAAATCAAATTGAAATAAAACAAATAGTTTCAATCAAAAGTAAGGTAACGTATATATATGTTTGTAAACATCAAAATATTTACTTTCAGATTTTTTAATGCAACATGTTATTGTTTTAGAAATGTCGAAGCTGATCCTTTCAACACTTAATAATGAAACCAACATTTTCCTTTTAAAATTAGATCCAAACATATCATAAAAAGAGGTTTTGATTTGTTTGGTGTTGTGGTTTTTTGGGGGTTGTTGCTTTTTTTTTAAGTTAGGAAATGTTACAAAATAAAGTTTCATCTTAGATTACATAAAACTTTGGGGAATTGATGTGAAAATACCTTTGTATTGTTTTGTTTTATAAGAAAAGTCTTCCAGTTCAAACTGAGGCAACTCTTCCCATCTGTTGTTTTATTTTTCTTTTTGTCATCCTAACAACAAAATCTTTTTATCCTCTTACTAAGTTCTTTCTGGGCATACTGAGGCAGAGCAATTTTTCTTTGTTTTTGCTAACATAATTTTTGTGTGTGTGTGTGATCCATTTCTGAAATAATTTGGGATTTTTCTGACAGGAGAATGACCATTCGGACATTACTCCTCCTTCTGCTGATGACTTGCTTTTGCCACTCTTAATGGCAAGTGGCCTGTCTGATGTAGCTTTTCTTGTTCCTTTTTTCCCATCCACCTCTGACTTACTGAATACTCTCAGCTGCAAGTCAAGGAATAAGGCATGAATGCTCATTGTTATCATTAAATGTTTTCTTAGCTAATTCTCTTTTATTGTGTCCCAGTGACTTGCAGCTGAGGATTAAAATAACTGCCTTCACCACCAGCAGTAAGCTCTGTTTGAAACCTTGAAAGGGTATTGTTTATCTTCCCTATATCCCTTGTACTATGCCTTCTCCCGATGTGCAGCGCTCTCCTCCCCATCCCAAGTGATGCTATTACTGAGGAATGTTGGACAGATACCATTATACACATAGTAGAGGTGCTCCCAGATTTGGGGTTTGAGCTTAATTTAAGGGGGAGGAGAACGGAAGAGAAGGGAATGTTTTCTTTAGTAGGGACCCAGGCTGTAGTGCTTTGCTGAACTGTTTTAAATATGCTCATCAGACAGGGAGGTCTGTGGGTGCAGGGGAGGGCTCAGCGAGCTTTTCAAATGTTTCCATCCACTGCTCAGGGCTTCTGTCCCAGGCACGTACTTCATTATTGCTTCTGGGAAAGGCATTCTGGGAGTAATCAATCAGAACTGCTCTGGGTTTCTTCTCAATCAGAGCTCCTCTGATGTGTCTTTCAGTGCTGCTCATTTTGTTTTTAATTTCTGAATGAGGGATCGATTTGCACAAACTAGCACCAGGCAGAAGAGTTGGGTTTGCAGGGGGTGAAACCATCTGGCCTCTTTTCTCCAAAGCATTTAAATGGGTATTTGAAGTTGTAGATCCTGAAGAAGACAGTGGTGATAGGGCTTTGCTGAAGTGTGCTATAAAGGTCTCAATGTCTCAAGATTAGGTTGTCCCCTGGATCTTTGTTGTCACCTCTAATCTGGAGCACACCCACTCTCAGAAAGGACCCCTGTGCTTCAGCTTTACAGGGGTGCCATGTCACTGGCTTGCCCCTTTCTCTATCTTTCTTCTGTCTTTCCACTTACTTGTACCTCCAGATTCTTTGATGGAACTTTTCTTGCTTTTGCTGAGCAGTGTTGCAAAATGGACATGTTGGGGAGGGAAAAGCTGTAAAGAAGATTTATGTGATTCAAGACAGTCTTTATGTGTGTAAGAATTTGGGGGAGAAAAGTGGTTTGGTGTAAAAGACAGAAAGCTTTGCCCTCCCTCTATATCAGTGGGTGAACTGAGATTGAAATCCAGAAGACCTGGTACCCAGGTCTTATCTCACACTTCTAACTTAAGCAAATTGTAAAATTGGTGCAGCTGGATGGGGAGAACACACCCTGTATTGCAAAGGATCTGGCCCTTTGGCACTAGAGCTGCCCTTTGCAGAGTAGTTGGAATTACATGCTTTGAATTAATCTCCTTGAGGACATCTGTATAATGTGCACTTAGGCCAGTACCTTTTGATGTTCCATGCCATTGCTCACAAAGGAGAAAAGAAGGACTGTACTTATTTTTCCCCAGAGTTCAACTGGAGGTGATACTATGTTCCAGGGAGGTAGTTCTTTACCTCCCTTAATGAGTAACTTTATACTGCGCTGTCTCCTACAATAACAGATGTCACTGCTAGAAGGAATAGAAGCTATTTGCCAAGGCAGTGATGTTGTATAAATTGTTAAGAGAGAAGTAAGGGTTCAGGCAAGGAGCTGAGATTACAGCAGGAATCATGAGAATTCCCAAGCTCCAAAGAGTGCTCCTGATTTTATAATTTCGCGCACTTCTAGGTAGTGTTATTTAATGTTTCTGGTCATACTGAATGAAGTGAAAATCCTGACTGGATAGTATATTAGTACTGTGATGACAAGGCAGGTTTGGCTATCTGTTGTGTTTGCTGGGCACTGTTGTATCATGAATTATATTTATGGCTAAGAACCTCAAATACTGACACAGCATCAAGTAAGGTAGGAAAGGGCCACTGTGACCTCTCTTTCATACTAGACATGGGGTTTCTCTGAATTAAGTCTGGTTTGGATCAGAGTATCTTAACGCAGCAATTTGTCATACTTTTTTTTCATTCATGACCGTTCTTCCCTGTACATCTTGCAATTATATGAGTGTCCATATGGCAGCTCCAATAATTGTTTGGAAGGCAGCTGAACACTACAGAGTATATTTCCAGTTCATTGTCAAATAATTTCATCCTCTGAAATATGTGTTTTGAGTGTCAGTGGCCTGTAGATCATCTGAGAATTGAAGATGCTCAGGACCAGATTTGTGTGGGTTTTAGCTCTTGTCTGTAACTTTCTTAGCTCATGGTCTTCTTTGGTCTTTCCTAAAATACTGCATCTCCATCAAAGTAAGACCATCTCAGTCTTTGTCAACATCAGCTGTACATGGAAACTGAGTGGATCAGGGCATCATGAGTAAACCTGCCCAAGGCACTGTGTATGAAATCTGGATGTCACTGAAGTTAGTGTAAATACTCCCACTCACCTCCCTGGCTCTAGAATTTTATTCCTTTACTGATGAAGAATTTTTTCCCTTTGAGAATATAAGAACTGGTGGATCATCTGTTCTCAGCCAACTTTTTCTCCCACATACCATCCTTGAAGCCTGGTGATGTGGTTGCATGTCCATTAATCATGACATTGGTAGGTTTTGTCTGGTCAAAACACAGCCCCAGGAACTAAGACTGCTGCCTATAGGTGGCTAGTAAATTTGGAAAATTTCTGCACTAGGAGAAGGTGGACCTAGGTCAGAGCATACACAGCACTGAGGTCAGAGCATACACAGCACTGAGAAAGAAAAGAAAAGGTCACAGTAAGTTTTGCAGACTGTCCCTGGCACCTTCCAAGTGAGCAGTGCTTGGAAAGCAGGCAGTCCCTGGAAGACCTTGGAATGTGCTTTCCTTGTCAGAAGGTAGTTGGACATGTTGCTTTACCCTCTGCCTTTATTCTTTGAAATTGGAAAAGCTCCTTCTGTCCTGCACTCTGTGAAGTCTGGGAGGTACCTGCCCCAGCTGCTCCTCCTGTGCATTGCAGAGGTTTGCAGAGCCTCAGGGATGCCTGTTGCCTGGATACAGGACAGCCATGTATTTCAGCCCCCCAGCCAGCTCTCCAAAAGCGGGGGGCTGTGGGTGGAAAGATGGGTGAATTAATCCCTGTGCACTTGGAGGCAGCAGCATTAAGTCCACCTGATGCAGCTTGTAAGTTCGGAGTTTCCTTTTACTTTGCTATCATTATTATTATTCATCATTATTATTGATAGGAGAAAAGTGCAACCCAGCTGCTCAGCGCAGAGATCTGAGGGCTCCTGCAGAGTGAAGCACTTCATGCCACGTAGCAAACCAGCCATTTTGCTGTCTCTAGAGTGTGCATTTTTATTTTACATGCTTGTTCTGAGCCTCCTGCTGTTGCTCACGCTACAACAGCTGACAAGTAGCCTTCCTGGCATCATGGAATCAGAGCCTGTGAGCTGAGACCCTGGGAGAACAATATGAAGAAGGCACTGACTGTTGAATATTTAAAATAAATTATTTTATCTTAAACATGAAAATGCTCTTTGCGCTTCATACACATCACTGCTCGGTGACAGCAATTGCCAAGTAGTGCATTATTCCTGTGTTCAGGTGGGACTGTGATAACTGCATGGCAACAACTTTCTCCTCTCTCCTTTACTGAGCACATGGAAGCTCATTGTTAGCAGGATGCCGTGTTATATAGCACACATGTAAATGTCTATGAACTTCACTAACTAGGAGTAGTCAAAAATAATTTTTAAGCTCAGTTGGGTTAGCTCATGTTGGTTTGCTGTATAAATGCAGGGTTTTGCTGTATACATCTGTAGAGCACTCTGCTGTTTCAAACAGCACTTGGGAACTGTGTCAGTGAGCTTTAATAAAGTAATGGTAATTAATCTTTAGATTGAGATAACATGCGAATCTCAAATAACAAATCAGTGCTTGCCCAAAGCACAGTCAATTTGTGTGACAAATACTACCTGATCTAAGAATATGTACATTCAATTTTAATACGAGAAAACAAATTAGTATAATGAAGTGTGTGTTGGGGGAAATGAACACCTGAGCAAAGTCACATTGAAGATTGACTCATATTCATTGCTGAAAGAGGATGGCACCTAACTTTGAATTAATATTAAAACCAAAACTGTTAGAAGTCTGAAAACCTGGAGGGTTTCAAGACAAACAGTAGAAAAAAGTAGAGCGTTTTTTCCTAGGTCTTTAGAAAATATTATTTATGAAGGTATTTGCATCTCCGAAAAATGAGTGCAACTGATCAGTGACACAAGCCTGTTGTTCTAATGTCGCAGTTCACACTTTGTATTTCTAATGAAGAATGTCAGAGGATGAAAGATGGGACTCATTGAGACTCCTTGTGAGGTGACTGTTGAAAGCCTGGGCTGAAGGTTAGAATCTGCTTTGTCTTTGCTCTGTGTGTGTGTGTGTGTGTATAAATATACATATATACATAAATATGTATGTATGAAAATATGCACACAAAGGCACTGATTGTCAGTAAATAGCACTATTCATAGAAGCCTAGTATCTGCTGTAAGCAGAAATGACAAGCCCTTCTTTCTCCTACTGAATGTAAAGCTAGACATAAAATTGCTGTATATTGGTACATGGGTTTTGTAATATAAATTGTTTATTGCTCACTTCCTCCTGATTTCATAAATAAATTTGTTACATGTTTTACCCAATTATTTGTTTGGGTAAACCAAGTATTTGACAGCTATGGGTACCAATAAAATGCCGTGTCTTAATCAGATTTTAGTATTAATATCCCACCAACCTGTTGAATTAAACACTTTACGCCCTATAAATTTTCCTGTTTAAAAGTACAAACTCACCCCTTTCTCTTCCCTGATTTTTTTTTCTTTTCCCTGATAGAGACAATATGTAGAAGGGCTGTGTAATTTCTGGAGTGAAAGATTGGATGGGAGGAGTAAGTGGTTCTTGCCGAAATGGCGAGTGGAATAACATTTTTGGGAACCATGTTAGCATGAGTGAACTTTTAAAGACAGTGACCAGATTGGAGATTGAGATTCTTCCCTCTGTAGACAAATCTGTGTGAATGACAAGGCTGGGCTGAAAATCAGTTTAGTTGAGACTATAAGGAATTATCACTACTCAACTACCTCTTTAGTGGGGTAGAAAAACCAACCCATACCTCATAACATACAGGAGGACAAATAGTTATGAAACTGCAACACATTTTGATTGAAAAACTGCTTGAAAGAGTTCTAAGCCACACTTGGCTGTGCCACATGACCTCCTCTTCTAGCCAACTGATGGTAGTAACTGATGTGATAGGAATTAAATTGAACATGCAATATTGAAACACTGGATTGAAAACTATAAACGAAACAACACCTGATTTCAAGTTTTGATTCAAATAAATGTTGAGATTGGTTTTTTCCACAGTACATACAACAGGGAGATCCAAAATCTATAAAAAGTATTAAGTCTAGTCAAATTTTTGTTTAGTGAATCCACAGGTACAGTCTTCACTAAAGAGTTTACCAATGTTTTGAGCTTCAAATCCTTTGGGAAATTAGAAATATGAAAGAGGCCAAAAGGCAGTGCTAAAAGAGGCATAATCGTTTTCGTAAGGTTAAACAATTGACCCCTCTTTCTAAATTCACCACTATCCAAAATTCAAAACTTAAACTAATGAAAGGGAAATGGTACAAGATTAGTGGACCGCTGTCTTTCCCTCCAGCTGTGGGACATCAAGGATATATAAGCCTTCATGTTCTGTAGCTTTATTGAAAATGCTCTCTTATCCTTCTGAGTGATGTGGAAGGGATGAGATGTTACAGCTGTGTTTGGACAGAACCTCAGTGTATTTTGCTTCTCTTTCATGACATTGCAGAAGCTTCTTTTGCCTCTTATGGATTTTGTTGTTTTTCTTTTGAGACAATTTGCATGAAAAACAGAATATCTTAGTTGCCTTCAGTGTGATTCATGTGATGATGATGAGTTTATCCAGTGGAGATGTCATACGCATACATTTGGAGTTGGATGAACTGAGTTAATTTCTTTTTAACAAGTATGACAGTGTATCAGTCTATCAGAACCAAAACCACCTTCAAATCACTGATTAGAGGAAAATAATTAAGATCAAATGCTACATTTAGATTCAGCTGCAATTTACAGAAGTGTTTGTTTAAACAAGAGCCAACAAAAGGAATCTTGGCTGTGAGGATCACCAGGAAAAAACCTCTTTATATATTATGTCCATGTAGCAACCAACTCCAGAGATGAATTGCTGGAAGTGACATGTCTGATTTATTGCCCACTGCAGCTTTAAGAGTGTTTGCAAACTGAAGTAAGTGTTATGGTTAGGATGATTATAATGGGGGTTTATTTTGTTTTAGAGAGAGGAAAAGAGTAAATATATTTTTGTGGCTTCTGGATGTAGATTACTTCTGTGGTTACTCTTGGTTCTTAAGCCAGCCTGGGCTGCTCAGTGTCACTTGCCCTTACCCTGCAAGGGGAGTTGAGGCTGGTCAGTGGGAAGAGAGCCTGAAAACAGTGCTCCAGCACTCACCACATTGCAGTGGGACAGCAGAGGGGCAGCATCGTGATGGGGCTTTGCCAGAGACAGACAGGTAGATCTGGAAGAGAAAAAATTATGCTGTTGCCCTAGTGGGAAGTTCTGAGTAGATAGCTGGGATCCATGCAGAAATTTTCTGCTGTTTCTAGTATATCAGCAGGTCTGCAGCTGGTTTTGGTTCTGCCTCTCAAAAACATGGATTTGTCAGTTGGAGGGTATCTCAATGTCCATTGGTGGAAGATGCTAAGATATAACTAGTTAGTTGTTTTATATAGTATTCAACTGTATTACTATCATTCATCCTAAGTTCCCCAAATGATTCCTAACCGGTACATGATGGAATTGCGAGTGGCCTTTTGAATAGGGACATTTCCAGACTTGAAAGACTAGGAACTTTAAGCTGTGTAACACGTGGAATCATCTTTAAGTTAGGGTTACACAAAAAAGGTTAGTTCTGTCTCATCTGTCTCATGAAGCAGATGTCAGGTTTTGAAATTTCAGGGATATTCTTTTCTCTTGTGGTCCAAAATTATGAACCCCAATATAGTTTTATTTAAAGAAACAAACAAGCAAAAAGATATAAATCTCTATCTGTACAAGGTACCTTCTCTAAGAACCCCACTGGTTTGGCCTGGAGAAATTTTTAGGTCAATAGCCTAGCAAGTGGGTTGCTTGTGTTCCCTGGTGAGAACTGGGAAGACCAGGAATGTCAGCTTGAATCTTCTTTGTCCAAGGTTAGTGCTCCATCCAACACACCTCTGGCTAATTAAAACAGCCTCTCTTTTGATTTAGAGTTCCATCCTAGATTCACAGAAATATCACAGAATATCTGGGCTTGAGTTTTAAAACAAATTGAAGCAAAAAATGTCACTCCCCAGACTGAAAGAAATTCTTAGCTGACAGACTGAGGCTTCATCTGGAAGATAAAACAAGCTCTCAGGAAGTCCATCGTGTTCCATCATGCAGAATGATAGGAAATCCGTGAGTAGTTCTTCCAAACTCAACACCACTAGAAATGCTGTCCAGAGAGTTGCACTTGGTTAGAGTTCTGTTTTTTGTAGTATCAGAAGCTAGCCAGCTGTTCATAAATCAGTAGTTCATATGTCAACAGCCCCAGATAAACATACGATTTCACTGTGCAAAGTCCCATTTGCACACAGTTTGCACTAGAAAGGAACCTCTTTTTAGCCAAATAGAAAAGTAAAGCTGTGAAGGTGAATTGGGGAGCAGAATACAAAAAGATGAAGAGGTTTCAAGAAGTACAAAATATATCTCGGAGCTCATGTTTTCAGCTTCTGGCTAAGCTGTCACAGAAAATTCAAATCTTTTTCTATTGTTTCTGTTTGTGCTCAGGAAAAAGAAAATAAAAAATCCAGTGAGAACAAATTCTTTCAGATATGATCCATCTTTTTGTGCTACCTGTATTGCCAACATAGGTTTGTGCTTTGCACAACCCTGGGTAAAATTAACTGGATATCCAGCATAACCAGAGAGCATCCTCTCTAGGTTGAGTAATAATGAAGGGATGAACTATCCTTCTATCACTGTTCTCAGCTGATCCTCTCCTGCTCCCTCTTTTAATATGCTTGTCACCTTGCTGGTAGGATGCTGAAGCAACACCAGTCATCCAGTTAAAATATAAAGTAGTCAGAAGTTTCAATCCTTGAACACGTACTGGACATTCATTGCAATTCCTACAAAAATGTCTAGGCAACTCATTGCTTAGGGTTTTGCCTTATTTTGTAGCTGCTGCTTTATAACACTCTGATTTTAAAATGTAATTTTACAAGTGTTACTTTTACTGACTATATTTTTTTTTTCATTGTGTGTTCCTAAATGCTAAGAGTAGGAGCAGGCTGGAGAGGCAACCAGTGTTGTAACAAGTAATACAGAACTCTGGCTATTCTTGGTTCTGCTGCTGTTAAATATATTTCCACTGCTTTGGGTGACCGTGAAAAATAGTATTTCATGAATATTCAAAATATATTCAAAAAGCAACTCATAATTTGGTAAGAAACATGCTGTGTTTGGTTAGATTGACTATAGCTAAAATGTTATCTGGTCCTATAGCTCTGGAAAAGAATACTCTATTTTTCTTTTCTGAGAAAAGCTGTGTGGATGCAGAAAAGTACCTCTGGTAAATCAAACCTGACTGAGAAAATGGGAAGGTTTTTACAGCCCCTTTCTTCTTTCATGAAGTTCCAGTGTCCTAAGATCCAGCAGGGAGGTGTGTGCTTCAATGTAAGACATGGGTGTATTGTCAGGAGAGCCGGGGTGGAATGTGGAACCTGAAGAGGAGGGATGTGGTACAGGGATTGAGTGCTGCAAAAAGAGCAACACGAGGAGGGTGCCCAGAGCAGGACTAGCCCTGGGAGCTCCCCTTGGATAAAAGGGGCTGAGAAGGGAATGGCAAAGGGGGATGCATCAGAAAGGTAGCTGGCTCTGTCCCCACTGCAGACAGACAGCATGTCTCAGGGCTTTCTGTGTTCATATCCCTTACTTTCCTGAACAGCAACTTCCTCACACTTCCCCAAAAACTTTTGAAGAAAAGTGGAGGGGCAAAATGATTTATTGAAAGTATAGTACTGAGTGAAGCTGCATTAATAAACCTGCATGCTGGTAGAAAAAAACTACCCTCACCATGATGAAAAATAATTCCCCCTGAGTCTTCAGCATCCTGCTTGAGTCACTAATTCCCCAGGGCAGAAAACAAAGTAAGTAAAAAAAGTTTGTTTTCACATAGCAAAGCCAAAACATGTCCAGTTGTGATTTAAGACTAGTCCTGGGAGACATCTTTTTTTTAATGTAACATGGGGCCAGTATTGGTGAGTTGATAAAAATACAAATTGATTTTTTTTCTCATCCAATAGCAAAAGCAGCTATTAATTTCCCTGGGACTTGTGTCTGCATGCGTTTTCTGACTGCAGCTGCCCCAAAGTGTATGAGGACCAGGGCGCAGGAAAGGTTTAGATGCATGAGTCAGATTTTCCACAAGTGCAGCTCCTTGTCTGGCTTCAACAGCCAGCACCAGTGGGACTTTTTCCTGCTCCTTCCTCCTTGTCCAGCTGCCTGCACAGGCTCTCCCATCACTCCTCTTCTGGTGCTCTTTGCCTCTTTGGGATGTCCCTGGCAAAGGCCTCAACATCCTATGATTTCTACAAATAGTATCTGCAGCTCCTGAGGGAAACAGCAGAGTACTCCTCTAGTTCCTTGAGGTTTTATAAATACATTCCCAACTAAAGACAGTTTTTAAATCTACTCAGCCACAGAATTGCACAAGTTTGATGAAAATTCTCCACTTACGATGGGATAAGAAAGCAGAGGGTGAGAAGACCCAGTGCTAGCAAGTGACCCCTGTCTGGAAGCAGTCTGCTAATGCTTTTTTCATGAACTACTGCTCAGGGCTTGACCCAGAAGCACAATAGAAGGTGCATTATTATTGCTGTTCTGATTATGGCTGATAATTGTGCTGTTCTAATTTACAGATTTAATGGTTTGTTAATAATGTCTGATTTGGGAATATAGTATAGTCTATCAACTGAGGGTGGCATAATGCCGTTAATAAGGGTAATTGAGGTTGTTGCTGTGATCTTGTTTGCTCTTTGGTTTGTTAATTGAAAATTACTTATCTTACTATATGATAGAAATAATGCTGTTCCCCTGTGAAGCCTGGGCATCTTGAAGGAAAAAGGGATGTGTCAGTCTGCACTGTTAATACATTGTGGGGATATCTGTACAGCAGTAAGCATACAGATGTGAACCAGTCTGTGTCAGGTGTTATGTTGTCTGTGTTTATATTTTGTATAAATAACAGCATACACTGTTACTTATGGTTGCATGTGTCTCTCACTGCAAGAATCAGTGCATAAGGCTGTCTGGAATGCATGCAATTGATTAGAGAGCCTTTACTGGAGAGAATGGAAATGAGAGACAGACAGGCTGCTGAGTATTTAACCCTGTAGAAGAAGCTTGGCATTTCATCTTCTATCAACGCTTGCCTGTAACTACTATTAACATTAATTATGGAGATACTTAGTGAACACCCTGTTAGCCTTAATTAGAGTTAATGGAAGATACGCATGGATGTTAACAGGACAAGAGACAACCAAGCTTCCATTTCTAAGGTTAAATATTCAGTAGCTCCCTCTTAGACATCACCAACATCCTATAATCATGCAGTCAGACTTATCCAAAAGCAGAACAGTTTCTTCTGCCTTTTTTGTTTTTTTTTCTTCTCCCCAGTTATGGCCACCTTACACTGTGTTTGCTTAAATTAAAGAGCAAACAATGATGTTACAGTGACCTCATTACCTTTACTAATGTAATTGTACTACCTCTCCTCTATGTAAAGTGCACCTCAGAATCAGACTTTATTAGCAAATCATTTGCTGTCCCTTTTACTGTCTTTTTAATGAGTGCCAGTAGAGTCACTTAAGAGACTTGGCTTTGTTCTGAACAGAGACCTTGTGACAAAGAGCTTGGGGCCTGAGTGCTTGAGTAGGTCACGTAATATCCGAGGTCTGCAAAGTTCTTGTCACTGTGCTATAGTTTGAAGCTGTAAAGACAAAAAAAACCTTCCCCTTGCACCCATCAGCTATCTTTGGTATTTTGAAAACCAGTGTTGCTGAAGAATTAAGACTGCAAAATGTAGAGGTTGTCTTATTACCCTGCTGTTGTGTAAGATGGCACATCCCTGCCACTAACCACTGCCCAGCAGGTCAGTGTCCTCATGGAAACTGCCTTTTCAGGACTGACTTGGAGGCCTGTAACTCTCTCTGAGAGCCCTGAGCCTACCTTAGGTGGTGTCACACAGTTCATAAAGTCGGGTGTGTTCCTTTGGGGTCTGTTTCCTTTGCCACAGACATGCGTGATGATCTCAGATAGTGTATTAGGCAAAAAGTGTGCTTTTTCTTCCAGATGCTCTATTATACAGTTATGGGGCTGCCAAGGCAGTGCCCCTTTGAATATTGCTTAGTTGCAACCTTATTACTTACAACCCGTAGCTTCCAGGTGCTTTTTGGGCTGGAACCGTCTGGAAGGGAGTTCCTACCACTAACCTGATTGAACATGCTATCAACTGATATAGGACATAATGTTTGATCTTTGTGAAGAGAAAGGATGAGTTGTGGTGTGTCCTTGACAAAAAAATACCATCCTTCCCTCGCATATTGCATAATACTGAAAACAAACACAAAATTATGTACATACCTCTCTCTCTATGAACTACAGTCACTACATCTCATTTTCCTAGCACAATTGCCAGTGACAGCCTTCCTGCAGGATGGTACCCCGTAAAAGATATATTGGATAGATGCCAGTGTAAGGCATCCTGAACATACTTTGGAAGTTTCTTCTTTCACTCTTTACAATGTCACTTGAATTTCAGTAGAGCTTCATGTTCTAAGGAAACACGTCACAGGTGTTAATGGATGCAGTGTGTTCTTAAAAGAAAACTTACAAAGCAGTGTTACCCCAGCTTTCCAGGTCGATGACTTTCTCCTTTTTCCTGAAGCTGTTCCAAGCATAAGAACATCTGTGCTTGCCCAGGTCTCACATACACCTATTTATGGAAACTGTCCATTGCTGGCTGAGGATCCTGGCACTCACACCTGGGGGGCAGCTGGCTGGCAAGGGGACTCGGGGATGAGACAAGGCACTCGACCTGTGGGGCTGACTGGGAAGTCAGTCTCTGCTCATGTTTACCTGGAGGATGAGCTGGGGAAAGGTTTTGATTTTAGCCATTTGTTAGCATATTTTCTCAACATTTCTATCTAATTTTCCAATTGTGCCATTACAAGCGCCTGTTTTGTTTTGTGGTGGTCACAAAATCTGTTCAGCTTTGTAACTGCTACTACTTTTTCGATCTAATATGTAAAGTAATGCATTCACAGGTCAGATCTACATGGACCTTTTTTAATGGCCATGTGAAGCCTAAAGTGCTCTTATTTAAAAGGGTGGGACAAAAAGGCTTTTGATAGAATTTTTTGGGGGGTTTGGAGTAAGCTTATTGATTTCAGAGCTCTTGCTGGACATTGTATGAAATGGATGGATGCTAAGAACACTTTACTGTGCTATGCAGAGCTGCTAATTTAGCTCTTATCTGTATAGTTAAAGTGGAAAAATCCCCTACTGCAATATGGCTTACTCCAGTTTATGGGAAAGAACAAATTTTTCTTATGTACCCCCATTTAGATCTGTTAACAAAAAGGAGAGATACATCATCTTTAAAAAGGAAAAAAGCACTCGCATTATAAAGTTTCTATTAAATTGCTCACTAAGCCTTCAGGTACAGTACGAAAGAAACTGATACTGTAAAGGGAACATAGTCATGACATATCATTTTATTTCAGCTAGAATAATGTGGCCTTGCTTGGAGCAGAAGCTGCCTCTCTGATGAGGCCATGGTCTGGTTGTGCAGCTGGGAAAATGAAACAGTCTGACTGAAGATATTGTCAAACACATCGAGGTTAAGCACCCTTTGCCCCAGGTGAATTCCCTTGTTTTTATAAGCCACTACAACTAGGCTGTAAAATGCAGGTCTGCAAGCAAAGCTAGGGTAATAACTACAGGTGGTAACTTAAGGCTGCCTTCATGAACTAAATCCTGCATTTTCAGTCCTTAACAAAATGGATGTGTGAAGTAAATTCCTCCCTATCTTGCCTATGACTCATATAAATGTATCATACTTCTTGAAGCAGATTTTCAAAGTCTTTAGCCAAACACATGCACATCGATGCCTTAATTAAAATCAGTTTATTTTGTAGGTTAATAACTTATACCATATCTACCAATGTGGTCATTTTTTCTGTTAAATGGCTGAATGAGATCTAACATTAAAAGATATCCTGTCCTAAAATGGATTTTTTTTAAATCTCTAGACCAAACAGTGGCTCAGCTGAACAGAATAATTTCAGAATCACTGAAACAATAGTAAAGATTTAAGTAGTGAGAAAATCATTATTCTGGGTGTTTGGTATCAGTGTAGCAGTATTACATTGACTTACAGAAATTAATTTCCTGGGTCGGTACTGTTAGGCTCTGTAGTTATCTGGCCACCTCTGACTAGGCTTCTTTACCAGAAGGATATCTTGGCTATTGCCCCAAAATGCTTTGGACCCACCTAATTCATTTGTAATCTCCCCAGGATAGCAGGGAAAGCAGCAGATAAGCATTAGCTGAGAGACCTGAGCAGTGTCACCCTGGGATAACGGAAGGATAATGTATTACATGAGAAGATGTCATCTCACCAAAAATAAATTTCAGGAGCTGATATTTCATACAGGATATGCAAAGTGGTTAAATGGGAGCTTGCTTAGTGTTCACATTTATTCTATCATTCATTCTCTCATTCATTCTTTTTGATACACAGATTTGTTTGCTTGCTTCTGAGCAAAACCAGATTTTCTAACTGATAACTCCTATGGGGAAATCAGATGACAAAAAGATTAATATGATATGTGATATGTGGTACAGATGACAATGTCAAGACAGTGCACTGCAGAAGCAGTGGAATCAATGAGGAAGTGAAATACTGATAAGCCCCTGCTTGGAGGAAGAGGGGGAGGCTCTTTGGTCAATCAGGGCAAGGTGAGCCCACCGTTTTTTAGTAGCTTAAAACTTCAGGGAGAGCCTGCATGTCTCATTGTGCTCACCTTCTTGCAGCTCAAGGGGCTAAAAGTGGGGAACTTGGCTCTGCTGATGAGGTGTGCTCAGCTCCAGAGAGTCACAGCATTTAAATACCAAAACTAGTGAAGGAAAACCAAGCCAAAGCTATTCTGCAGGGTTTTCCATGGTGGGCCAGAATCATCACCTGTTTTCTTCTTGGCCCATAGGGAGTGTGCAGGCTCAGAAAAGGAGCACAGCCTATCGAAATGATAGATCCCTAAGCACATGTCCTGCCTCTCACATTTCTCTGTGCATTTCTGGTACTTCATCTTCCATCTCATCAGAGTCATGCTGCACTTGCCCCTAGGGCACCTGGGTGCAGAGCTTGAAAAGATGGAGATTAAATACGGGCCCTGAGTGGGAGGAGGCTCGTGCAAATAAGCAGAAACAGAAGTATTAGAAGGTCAATTTAATGACTGCATCCTGTGTCCAGATTAATGTGCTTCATTCAAAAGATGCAAGAACAAACCTGCTTTTCCAAGGACTGCCATTAGGTGGTCCCTTACTGGGGGAAGTTTTGCATTGCAGCTTTTCTGCTATGAGTATCAGATTATTGTAAATGCCTGCCTCAAACTCCTGATAACCGTGCTGACTGGAAAACTTTTGTTCCTGAATTACTTCTGAGGGAGCAGATGTTGACCCAACATTTTCTAAAAAGCCCCTATATCCACCCCCCAGAATTTATTAGCAACTGGAGTATACAGGATACTGAACCTTGATCCCAAATTCCCTGAAAACTCTCATGTCTCTGCTGGCATTCTGGAAGAGCTGGTTCACACCGGTGTCAATGGGAAACAGTGGGCAGGGTGGTGTGTGGGATGCTGCACTGAAGGTGAGGTTTCAAAATGCATTGAGTTGGCAGCACTCAGATTCTGACCTGAATGTCCTTTCTCTCCAATACACAATGCTGTAGGGCAACCTCTGGCTGTCTGGGAGTCCTAGGCCACTGGTAATGCTGATCAGCGTGGAACCTCAACTATGCTGTGGACAGTGTCTTCTTTCAAGATTAAAAAGTTTGCTGTGTCTTTCTTCATCAGTAGATACTTGACTTGGGATTCTCCTAGTGAGGAGCTGACATGGTGAACCCAAAGAGGAAACAGGTGGAATACAAGTCGTCTGACGTTTTTCAGTCCAGTTGCCATGAGCTCAGAACTGTATGATCCATATGAGGGACCCCTTCAAAACCTGCGGTTTTGTGTCTGAACAGTTTTAAAAAATATTGGCAGTCACTCAAAATGCTTGTTTTCGTCTAAAAATAACAATATTTTGCATATTGTCTTCCGTCAACTGCTTTTGGTATAGGCAGCCCTGTACTCTCATACGATATTGAACTAAATCTCTTACACTCCATGGGAGGCAAATAAGTGTTGTTGTTAATTATATTAAATACAGGGGGCAGGGGATGAAAACAACACACTAGCTTGAAATGACTCACTAATGTCTGTGAATTTCTCTGACAGATGTTAACAGAACTGGAACTATAAAATGGTCTGAGCACTAGACAGGGGTCCACAGAGGCTGCCCAGGACATTTGCTGGGTATCCTGGAGAAAAGCCTGGTCAGCTTTATAAAGGACATAGCTTTATAAAGAGCTTTCAGACTGTAATGTGGAAAGCAATCTACGGTTTAAATGGTATTAATGTTCTTATGCAAGCTGGTTAGTGCAGAATGGTGACCACAAATCTTGTTATGAAATTTCTCATAAAATTTGTCATCAAATGCATGTTCACAGCAAGAATTCATGATGTTTTCAGAAAGATTCTTCTCCCTGTGCTGAAACGAGTGATGGGAGAAGAAGCTGTTAAATGCCATATCTCTTGGGACAACTTTTCTTGTCCTTCATGCAGAGCTCAGAGCAACTCTGCAGCCTAATTGTGAGAAAGTTGCAAAAGTGTTGTCTCTTCATGTTCAGAATAGCTTGAACATCCTGTTGTTCCCTATGTTTTCTCAGCCTAAATCCGGGCTGCTTTGGCTCTTTGCTCTGCAAACTTCATTTTGATACTTCTGAAATACGATTTTTTTAGCTGAAAGGCAGCATTGCTTTCAAATTGGATGCTGATCAAGATGGGAGATGTAACAAAAGTGTGGTTATAGTGAGCTTTGGCCATTGAAAACTGGTATGATTTTGCAGTCAGAATTCAACCCAGTTCTGACTGAGGTGAAAGTTAGCCTGTGGAGTCCTATCCCTCACAGGAGGTCTGCTTTTAAAGCTGTATTCTGTTGTCCTCCCTAAAAAGATTGCGTAGACTTTCAAAAATAGGAATTGCCAGATTGGGTCAGATGGTGTTCTCACTCGTTTTGGTTGCAAAGAGGAAGGTGCTCAGCAGTCCATCGGCAGATTGGTTTTTGTACTGATTTAAGGCCATGTGAGCAGCTTGTGCCTTCATCATTCACTGATACATTCGTAATTATTCCAACTCCTCTGATTTGAGTTAGAGGAGGTTTTATGTCTCTAGGTTCTAAGTCTTGACTTCTAGCAGGTAAAATAACAGTGAAGACTGAGTAAAAGAAAATTCATCACTATTTCCATGGTTAAATTTGCTATTTCAGTTTTGAAAGGGTCAATACCCTGTGAGTGCATGCCGGTTTTTATGTGTATGTATGATTGATGCTGCTTCAGGTTTTGCCCCAGGCAAAACCTCAGTCTACTTGCAAGTGATGCTGGTAGTGAAGTTTCCACTGCTGCTGTTATGTGTTATTTAGATAAGAGTAGAGCTAAAAATCTGGACCACTTCACAAGCAGAGATACAATCCTTTCCCCCAAAGCTCACAAACCTTAAAACAAAGACTGCCTGGGGAGACTCTTTGGCACTGTACTAAATATTCTTGCCAAGAAAAGGTTTCTTACAATTGTGGCCTTCCTAAAAGGCACTGTGGGTAGTATCAACACAAAGATATCTGTATTACATGGTTTGACCTGCTTTAACCTCAGCCAGTCTCCTAGAGATGTAGAAAATATCTGTTCCATTAAAAGGTCTTGCCTTTCAGAAAAAGTAGAAGCGGTTTTTCTGGTCTCCCAGCTTTCTAAGAGGAGATGTTATACTTTTTGTGGGTGAACGTCACCCCACTGAAGCTGTCTGAAAGCCTGTGGATCCATGCCATCAGCACGTAACCTGCTGTCTTTGTGTGCAAAAATGAATTGCTTCCCAAGTCTCTTCACTTAAGAGCACTGCAGATGTACTGTGCTTGGGGAATAAGGATATTTTGAGAAAACAGGTATATTGTTCATGACGTTCTCTTCCTCTAGGGGGAAAAAAGATATGCTCTTTTAACTTTTAGCTATAGTGGAATGTTTGACCAAGTCTTAATGAAAACTAGATACTCAATTTTGCAGGTTTTTATGTCCTTAAAAATGCTTTTTTTTTTTTCTCCTCCCCTGGCGAAGTTTGAAGTCTGTCAGCAACATAAGTGGGATTTAGATCAACCTCTGAGCAGTTAAGTGATGAAGAGATTTCCATAAGGTCACTCAGTTCCCCTCCCCACATGTGGAAGGACGAGGTTGTTGGGGGGAAGTGTTACAGGTGGCAATGGAAGTGAGTTCCCCCATATTCACACCTCAGCAAAGTAAAGGTCTTGCCTCCTCAAGTCTCTTCAACACACCAATTTACCCAGTTTTCCTACAGCATGAACTGGGTACCTCCAAACCTATGAGCCTCCAGAGCAGTGTGTGGAGAGATGCCCAGCAGCTGTGTGACCCCATGCCCCTTGGCAGGACCGTGGCTGATGCAGCAGGATGGCTCGTTCGTGAGAGCTGCAGTGCGGGGCTGTTTGTGTGGCTTCATAAACACGGTCGAGGCATCAGCGGAGGAAGTTTAATTAGGCACCTTTTATTTCCTAATTCCTGGAAGAGCTGAAGCTGCTTGCCTGGACTCAAGGGCTGCCAGGCTCCCTGTGCCTGATGCTGTGAGAGGTGGATGTGTTGCTATGGCACTGGAGGTGTCTCCAAACCCCACTGCTCTGGCAGCTGAGCTGGCTCCCAGCAGCATGTCCTAATTGCGGCTGTGCAGCAACAAAACAAATATTCAGAGATTTCCATAAAGGCTGTAATCAAAGGAGCATCCCTGGCTTTTTAATATGTGCTGAATGGGTTCATTTGTAAGCTTATTATGACTTCAGAGAGAGAAGCTATTAGGGTGATCATTAGCTGCCTGTGCAAATAGCAAGGAAAACTGTGGCATGTTCCAGAATATCCCCCTTTTTAAGGTCTGCACTTTCAGGTGCATTAACAATAACCAGCCATGCTGTCTTTCATGTTTCCCATGCCATGAGTAAGGACAAAAGAGAAGGGGACAGTGTACTGTACACTTTCAAAATAAGTTCAGATGGAAAGAAAAATGAGGTGTTACAAGAGCAGCAAATTCACTAGCATGACATTGTGTGTCTTGATGCAGTATCTGTTATCCACTGGGAAAGCAAAAGCATCTGGGAGCCAGCCTTCAAGTCTTGGCTCATATCTCACTTAGTCCCTCTACTCCTGTCATCTGTGTATGAACAGCGCTATGGGTCTTTTGTCTGCCTGGAACCTGATCGTTGCTGGAGTGTTTAGATTATACATCTTATGAAGGAAGAGAGAACATTTAGAAACACGTATGCCAAGATTATGGGATTTATTAACTCTCGTTTATTTTCCTGCAGAACATCTGAAGCTATCTTGTGGGCTGTGGCCACGGTTCTCTCTCTGCTCCTTCTTACTCTTTCTTAATCAGAAATCAAAAATATCTGTAGCAAAAGACATTGAATGGTTGGCTGTTTGTACATTAATTGATACAGATGTAGTTGAGATCAGTCACATTTACCTTTCAAACTACATTAGCTGCAATTTTATGTATTAGATTAAGTTAAAGATGCTGATTACAGTGAAATTCAGTTTAGATTTGCACATGGAATATTTATAAGATGTGTATCAGTTTGGCTATAAGCAGGGTTACTTAGGCTTCATGTCTGCCTCTCTTCCCTAAGTAATTTCTTATGTCCTTTATTGCATTCAAGTTTTCCTGCACATATCACACTTATAGCTTGTGAAATATATGTATTTCCTAAATAAGTAAATGAATCCAAGTTATGAGCTCAGTGGGATAAAGAATATCCTATTGTGTTTAGAATTCATGACACCTTGGGATGCATTATTATTCTTCTTTTTAAAAACATTTAAAAGATGACCAGAAGCAGATAAATAATGCCACTGGCCGGATTATCAGAAATATTATTTTCCGGTTTATTTAGTATTACTGAGATCCCTCATTAAAGATCTGCTTTCTTACAGACTGTTTTTCCTAACTTTTTCTTTTCTAGTTGGACTAAACTGACTGTTTTGTTTCTACATGTGTGTAGGCAGCTACCTTGATCAGACAGTTTTGTTGGTTTTTTGGGGAGTTTTGGGTTTTTACTGGGGCATTTTTTTGTATGATAGTTAATGCATTCAAAGTTCTATTTGGGATTTCTTTCTTAAAAGCAATTAAGGTTATTACTTTCCCAGCTAGATGTTAAACAGTGGGTTACTTTTTCCACACCTCTATCTTATGAAAAAGCACTGAGAATAACCACAAAAAAAAAAAAAAGAAGTTAACCTATTGATCTGCAGCTCCATCCTGCGTTAAAACAAATGATTCAAGCAGGGGTTTCAGATTCCTTTGCCCATGAGCCCTTGCCTGTGTTTCTGCTCAGACAGTCTGGGGCTTCTTTTTCTTGCTAAGAACATCATCATCATCTTTTTGACACGTGTAGTGGGTTGACCCTGGCCAGATAGCAGGTACTCACTAAAGACGCTCTCTCACCCTCCCTCTGCAACTGGACAGAGAAGAGGGAAAAAAACAGCTCAGAATTCATGAGTAGAGATAAGAGCTGGGAGAGGTCAGTGACTGATTACCTTCATGGACAAAACAAGACTCAAAGTGGGGATAATACTTATATTTACTACTCACAGGATAAGAGCCAAAGAGTAAGAAATAAAACCGTCTTAAAGACACCTTCTCCCCATCCCTCCTTCCTTCTGTGTTCTCCCTCCTCCCCTCAGCGGTGCAGGGAGATGGGGAATGGGGGTTATGGTCAGTTGTTGTTTCTGCCACTGCTCAGGGAGAGGAGTCCTTCCCCTGCTCCCGTGGGGTCCCTCCCATAGGAGACAGTCCTTGATGGACCTCTCCAGTCTGAGTCCATTCCTCAGGCAGCAGTTCTTCCCAAACTGCTGTCCCGTGGGTCACTCCTCCATGGGGTGCAGTCTTTCACAATTGCACTGTACTGATGTGGGTCCCCCACAGGGGCCACGAGTCCTACCCGGGAAAAACCTGCTCCAAGCGTGGGCTTCCCTCTCCATGGGCTGCAGGTCCCCAGCAGGACCCCGCTCCATCCTGGGCCTCCCATGGGGTCACAGCCTCCTTCATGCATCCACCTGCTCCAACATGGGCTCCTCCATGGGCTGCAGGTGGGTCTCTGCACCCTGATGGTCCTCCATGGGCTGCAGGGGCACAGCTGCTCCACCATGGTCCGCACCATGGGCTGCAGGGGCCACAGCTCCAGCACCTGAGCACCTCCTCTTCCTCCTTCTGCACTGACCTTGGTGTCTACGTTGTTATTTCCATGTTCTCACTCTGCTCTTCCCTGTCTGGAAATTCTTCTGCGCAACAATCTTCTTTTCTTAAATATGTTATCACAGAGGTGTTACTATCATTCCTAATTGGCTCGACCTTGGCCAGCAGCAGGAAGTCTGTCCTGGAGCCAGCTGGCATTGGCTCCACGGAACAGGGGAAGCTTCTAGCAGCTTCTAACAGAAGCCACCCCTGTAACCCCCCCCGGCTACCAAAACCCAGCCACAGAAACCCACTACAACAGGACAAGGGCCCGTGGCTCACAGTAATCCATTTTGGTAACATCCTTACTTTAAAATCATTTTCCTCCTCTGCCTTATTTCCTTGAAGGCTGCAAAGTATCAGGAAACTTCTTAAAATATTGGAAATTGTGGTCTGAGGAGGACAAGGTTGCCACAGCAACTGTCCAGTATTTCTGAAATTTATTCCTTCATCTTTCAAAGCCATCATGAATGCCACAAACTGCTGAGGCATTTGCTGCAAACAAAGCAAGGCTATAGAAAAAGAGAACAGAAAAGAGCACCGAGGAATCAGTTGTTGTAAAGGTGAGATGTGTCAGGCTCAGGGAAAAAGTGGCAGGCATTTACACTTCATGTTAAATCCCCTCAGCGTCTGGAATGCCATGCAAGCGTATGGAGTGTTTCAACACTTGACAGTATCTGACATGACAGTGGATAATGTCACTTGGCTTGTGATGCAACTTCATGATCCACTCAGGATGGTGACATTTATTCCATCCAGAAAGGAAATATTTTCAGAAATAAGAGGCCAAAGTTAGCCACCTCCCTTTTGGTATGGTAAATAACTGTTTTCTGGGACAGAAGATGCCTTGCAAAGATTGTAACTTTTCAGCCAGAAGTGATGAGTTTTTTCATCGTTTTGGGACTGGTCTCAGTATGGACTGGTGAACACAGGGTTGTATTGGGGGTCAGGAGGTTTAACACATCCATTCCCCTTTTAGCTTTGTTTTTCTTATCTGATAAACAAAATTAATGTTGTTATATCATCAGTGCATATAACCTTTGGGTCATCTGTTTAGAAAGGCAGACATTACCATATGGTTCCATTGTACTGCAGTTAATAAAAGGGAAAATACACCTGTGAGCTATCTGAGGACCTTTTTTTAAGCAGCAGAACTTAAAAGAGTTGCAGGCTATTAGATGTGTCGGTTCTGTATGCAGTGTCTTCTTTTCTGAGACGGGTGGTGCCTGTGTGTGAAAAGCTGTATGAAAGAGCCAGATGTGATTACCTATCGAACTTTGCTTGGAAAGGGGCCCAAGTGAGCAGTTCATGTTTCCAGCGGTGTGGTATGCACATTTGCACTAGATGAAATGGAGTGCTCAGTGGCCTGAAGCCATACTGGCACTTCAAACACATACTCTAGCACTTTTCAAAACGTTACAACATTTAGGAGAATTGGTTCTGCTCTGGGACTTCTGAATTTCCATATTGAATGTCTGTGTACATGTGGGAGATTTTACCTCCACATGATCTCATGTATTCTTTGCACACATTTTGCAAACTTGCAAATATAAAACATAGATGGTAACTGTTGTATTATTGGTTTTGTTGCAATGCTGGTGTTATTTGTATGAAGTTTTAAGGGGTTCAGTCCAGCTCTCCTTTTTCTCCTGTATAAGACTGATATGCTCTTACTGTGCAGCTGTTTGGTGGCCGAAATGTGTCTTTGTTAAAAGCAGTCAGGATGGGATGGGATTCAGTTGGTCTGCTTGGGTAGGAAAGTTAAGGTAGTTTTAGCAGCAGCTCTGATTCATTTAAACACTGTCCCAAGCCTCATATGCTTTTAGTGTTATAAAAGCCAATCAAGTTATTGTTTTAAGGTATAAGATGCCCCTAAGGGCTTTGCTCACTCAACTGTACTGAGGAATTAAATGCTCTGAGGCAGTGCAACAGCCTCATTCACTCCAGTGTTGCAATGCAAGGCAGTCATCGCTGCTAAATGGGCCCATGTTACAGCGACATTAGCATTTTAATGCAACTAAAGAGGAGGTAGATTGACTGTAATTTAGTATCTAGTTGCATGGTCTTGTGCAGGTCCTCTCATCGCTGCTCCACAGGGGCCGATTACAGTTACACACTGCACTTTGGAATCGGATTTATATGCAGTAATGTAGTTGTGTCATAGCAACGATTCTGCTGTGTAAGTGCTATGAAATTCCAGTACAATTAGTTATTTATGTAGGAGCAATAGTTACAGGATAAAGTACACAGCTTGTGTCAAGGTCCAGTTCAGGAGCAGCAAATGCTTTACTTTTTTCTGAAGCCATTGCAAGGGAACGAATATCTCGATCCTGCTTTCACAGAGATGTTTCTCCTCACCTTTCACCATAAAAGCACTGACCTGTTGCAGACATCCAGCAGGAAACTACTTTTGTCTTTAATATCTGCTGTGGTTGAACATATGGGTTGGCATATGATTTAGTTTCTCTAGATCCTGCAAATGTGGTGAGCACAGGGGGCTGGCAGTAGCTAGAAGCCCTTGTGAAGCAGGACACCTGTAAGTGGTCCATCTGGTGGCCCTTCCTGCAGGAGGTCAGATTTCTCACAAAGACAGGCCTTGCTTCTCCATCCTGCATCCTTTGTTCATTTCTTGTTTCACTTACTACCATACCTTCTACTGTTAACCTATCAGCCTCTCTTTGCCCATTCCTCTTTACTCTGGAGCTCCAGCTGTCTTTCTTGTGGCATGAGACAAGCAGGGTCACAAGTTCAGCTGCTTTTCCTTCATCAAAGCCTGCTCCTCACAAAGAACTACAATGTGAATGTGAAGAGAAGCCAGTGCTCAGCAGGGAGAGCTGATGTGGTGGCCATGGGATGAGCACAGGGGCAGGACAACATGCCAGCTACAGCTGCTCAGCTGGCTGAGGCAGCGTGGCTGCACCACGCAGCCCTAAGGATGGGGCTTGGCCTCAGCCATTGCTCTGGCTTCCATTGTGTTTCCCCAGCGACTGTAAGTAAAGGCATCAGCTTGCTCAAGTCACAATTAGGCATGGTGGTTTTGCACTTTCTGCAATTCTCCCTAATGACAAATTTGTAGCTATTAACCAATGAGTCTGTTTAGTAGGGACTTCCTCCCCTTTAGGGCCACAGAGTAAGATGGAGCATTGCTGCTGTTTGGCACCAACTGCAGTCTTTCATCTCTTCTGACGCAGCACCTGCTGGTACCTACTGAAGCATTTAAGCTCTTCCTCTCTGTGGTGCTATAATTTCTTTAAAATATTGTGACTTATGAGGAATAAAAAAACCAAAATTCCTCTCCCACACAGATCTTTGAGGGCTTGTAGAGTTGTAATTATATGCACACACAGTAGGAGCAGGAATCCTATCACTCTGGTTATTTTCCTAATGATAGGTTTATATAGGACAGCGTCATCTCTGCTTTAAAGTTAGAGCCATCTTCTCTTGGCAGCAGCTATCCCAGGACAGTGGCATCACAGGACAGGACAACTGAAGAAATTGTCTCTCAATTGCACGTGCAAAACACAGGATGAAGAGTCCCCACACACCAAAGAAATAGATAAAAAGGTCAGGGTGGGCCCTGGGTTCTGACTGTCAAAAAGGGGCTCTCAGTTGTGAGACAGTGACATTGTTCCTTCTCCTAGCTGTAGACTCTTCAAAGCCCTCTTCAGACATGCCTGAACCTGCTGCACTCTCTGACCTTTCACACTGATGGAAAAGCTGTACTGATCCAGGGCAGCCTTCATACCCAGCATTGTAAAGTGGCACATGCCTTCAGCACTTCACAGCAGAAACAGGTCAATTGGCCATAGATGTTTGTACCTTCCATGCAGAGAGCGAAGCCATCTCTGCTTTTCATCTAGAGATGTAGGTTTACAGTGACAGAGGAAGGACATTAAATGTGAGTGATTAATGCAAAACAGATCTATGAATATTCATTATATGTTTTATATTGTAATAATTTCAGCCACCTTGAAACTCCTTGTTCGCTTCCTGCCAACAACAAACGAGAGACTTTTGCTCACAGAAGTCTTAATGGGAGGCAATTTTCAAAGGCGCATTTACAAATGTTTGTGGGAAACAGATGTTAAATGCACCCACTCCAGAAATCAAGATGAAATGCTGGCAGTGAGAGAGCAGGGATAGACCCAGGTGACTTATCTAATGCCTCACAGGGAAGCAGTGGCTTCAGCAAAGCTATGAGTGTGCCAAAACCATTTACGAAGGATGAGTAATTTACAGTGCTGAGCGACTCTATGTGAATATTGGACTCTTATGGCATGGGGTGCTGTTTGAAGAGTTAATGACTGCCCCTTCCCCACAGAGCCTGCAGAGTGTGGGTTTGGGGCTGTGTCAAATGAGTGGAAAAAACACTGTAGAGAAAGCAACAGTCAAACACACATGCCTTGTGTGTTTGACACTACATTTAAGTCTGTAGTCTGTCCTCACCTTTGTCTAGTCAAAGGTTATCACTAGCATTGTGCAGGCAGAAATTAAAATTTACTGAGAAAATTGTAATTTTTAGCTTGAGGGCAGTGGCAGCCTGTACCTGAGTCCCTCTGCCTGCACCTGTATATCTAATTCTTTGGGTGGAGAGGGTGGTGGCTTTGCTGTTCCTCTCTGTTCTTGCTTCCCAGGCAGTGACAATGAGGCAGAGGGAGAGGAAATAGTTTGCTCAACTTGGCGTGAGAGCTGGCTGAAAGAACGAGAGATAGTGCCCAGCATCTCAGGCTCCTGCTCCTAATGGCTGGGCTTCCCAAAGATGCATTCCACCTCCCTTCCCCAGCCTTTTCCATTTTCCCAGTAAATGGGCTGTAAAGTCACAGCAGATTAAAGTTTGTCTAAGCCTCCTATAAAATATTGAAGGTGCAGCTGGTATTAATCTAGTCCTCTTGTGGGATGAGGTGCATGTGTAATGGGACTATAGATTTACATGTGGTCTGTGGGCATTTAAAACACCCCAAAGATTGTTAAAGAGATTCTGAGAAATTGAATCCCTCACCACATATTAAAAGCTTTTCATTACTGCTAATGTACACTAAATTAAGGTGGCAATTAAACTGAGCATATTCATCAGGATGGTGTGTTTTAATAAACTGTGTATTTAACATGATTGTGTTTTATTGACTTCTTCAGTAATTGCATGTTTTTATCTAACAGGACAAGCTTGGATAGAACAAAATACATGGGACACACAGACAACTAAAGACTAGAATAGACACTGTGCTTCCAGTCCCAAGATTTTTAAAGGTGAGTGTTGCTTATAGCTTGGTCTTTCTGCATGCCAGATGCTTTCTCTATATCTCTGTCAGGGCTGGTTAAGTGTAGCTATGGTGTGCAGGAGGGGGGTAAGAAATACACAGCTCAGCTACGTCGTTATCACTCACAAGGTACCGGATAAAGTCGCCCCTCTTCAGTCTCTAATGAAAGTGCCCCATCTCTGTTGTATCTAGAGGAGCAGACTGTGTGGAAATAATACTCTGAGAGGATTTTCTGGAAGGCCCTTCCTGTTAGATTTGTTCTCTTAGGAGAATCCACCACTTAGGTTTACAGAAGTTGGATACTGCTTGCAGACAGCGAACACAGAAATCCTCTTGTGAGATGGACTTGCGAAGGAAGGCAGGCATGCTGAGTCAAGTCTCAATACCTGCAAGCCAAAGGGTGGGCTGCCACATTGCTGTGGAGAGGACACAATGGAGCAACGCCAGGTGGTGGTGGTCCTTTGCCATTGGTGCAGCTTAGAGCTTCAGGGATGTTTCCAGGGGCATCTCAGCTGGGACAGCCTCTAGAAATCGATACATTTACTTGGAAAAGAATCTAGTCCATATTTTCTAATGCCTTTAAAGGCTGCCTGGCACTAGTTCTGGAGAGCTTCAAACATGTCTTCTGCTTTTACTTGGTTGCACTGTGTATGAATAGGAAGGTAGGTGTAAATTAGCACCATTTTCTCCTCAAGCCACTGCCTAATATTTTGTAGGAAGTACTGCAGAACTGGTTCTTAGGTTTTAAAGAAGCAACAGATGAGTTCAGTGGACAAGGTCTTCGTGCGGGTTGATGACAAAGAGATATTTTTGTTAAAAGAAGATATATGTGGATGATGTGATAGAAAAGAAGTGACTGAGAAAGTGATTTGCATGAGGGTTGGGCACGATGAGCCCTAGGCGTCTCTTTTATTCTTGGTTATTCTGTGTTTTCTGTCAAATATTTGAGATGGGAAGACTGTGATGAGCCATCAGGCAAGTGCAAAATGTCTGAATTTTATGTACTGAAACACAAATTGTCTGCAGAGGTATGTTAGGAGTAGACAAGGAAAATGGTTCGCACACTTGTTTTCAAGTAGAGGATAGGAGTGATATGATAAGGAAGATGCAGGATTGAAACTGGTGAAGATGAGGTGCTCCTGAGAGTTCTGATAGACTGATGCATCTGTGAGATGCTCTTGTTCCATTTGCCACCAGTTAACTTGGACGCAGCTTGGACAGCTGTTTCAAAACATTTGTTCATGAGGCAGACAGTGGAAGAGGTGTCCAGTGAGACTGGGGAATCTCAATCCTTGGAGACGTTCAAAATTTAACTAAAGTGACCCTGAGCAGCCTGCTCTAACTTTGAAGTTGGATCAAACTTTGGAATTGGTCCAGGTTGGAGGCAGTGGCTGTTTATACTCAATGACATCCAGAGGTCCTGTCCCACCTAAGTTTTTCAGTGATTTCATGTCCAAAGTAAAGGTAAAGGAACAATTGAAGTGAATCCATGGGTTTCAATATAGTGTGAAAAGGATATAGGGATTGAGGGAATGTCAGTGGTAGCAAAGAGAAATTTAGGAGCAGTTTTTTGGGGTGTGGTTGAACAGCTGCCTTCAGAAATGTGAAGTTCAGGGTAGCTGCAAGGCATGCAAAAGCAAATGACAGAAGAAATAATTGTGGCTAGACAACAAAAAAATGCATTGCCTTAAAAAAACTAGACTTCCTAACCAATTACAGCAGCTAGGATGTTTCCTGGCTACACTGCTGGGGATTTTTAGCCTCCCCATCACTTTGCAAGATAAAATTCATGAGTGATGGAGGTGGGCGGGGGGAAGGGAGAGAAATGTAGAATAATCTGCCTAAGAAAAACCTGAACATTTACAGCTACATTTCAGACAAAAACATATACATCTCATATGTCTCACAAGTCTGAGATGGGACAAGCCAGAGAAAGCATCTGTCAGCCACTGTCTTCTGCAGTTCTGACTGTTAATGTTTGCTTAGCATTAAACAACTCCTGCAGAGGAGAACTTAATCTGTCACAAATTTGGGGCCTGAAGGAGGGAAGAGAAGGTATTTTAAAAGGTACATTAAGATATTTGCTTTCAATTTTTATCTCACTTCTATCAGTGTGTACTAGCAATAACTCAGAAAATTTGCTTTTTGTGTGTATGGCTTTAAAAGGAAAGTAGAAGGAAAAGCAGTTCTTTGGGTCAGGATTGTCCTTTAATATCAGTTATTTTCTCCATACAGCGTGTCATCAGGGACTTCAGGTACCTTCAACTAACTAGCAAGGCAGCAGTTGGCACAAATGCATCCATAATTATTTTATTTGTAAGTCATATTATTTGCATTTTGCTTGCATTGTTTGTAAATAGCATTAGTTACATACTCTTCAAAGTCTGGAGCAATACTATTCTGGAGTGCTTTAACTCTGACATCAAACAGTTTTAAGTGCCTCATAAGAGATCAGATCATGCTTTTGGTTGATTTTTCCTATTTTAATCAGTGCAATTACAGGATCAAAATGATGACCTTGCATGTGCTGTTTGGGAATCTGGGTACCCAGCAGAAACTGGAAAGGCTGTGTTATGCTAGTACATGTGGGTGTCTCCAAGCTCTGAATTCCACCACTAAAACCGTTGCTCAGATGAGGTTGGCATTTTTTGGAAGTTTGCATTGAGTTTTTCCGATGTGGAAACTCTGATATGTTTGTTCTTGGTTTTACCAGCCCAGACCTCACAATATTGCCCCTGACTTCCATTTGCACATCCTGAGTGGCAGATTTTGGAATTTGTAAGCACAAGTAGGTGTGTTCCTGACTTGAAGCACAGCACAGTGAGTAGGGTTGCACTTAGTGGTTGCACTTAGTTGTTGCTTTGCTGTGTGAAGTATGGTTGATTTAGAAATTGCAAGTTTGAGCCCAGTGCTGCTGCTGGGGACAATTTCTTGCCAAGGCAACGAAGGGAGTCCTTGTTTTTCAAAGCTGAGTATTCTTGCTGCTCCCATGTTACTGTGACTGCCTGGCCCTGACAGTGAAGTTTTCAGGATCTGGTTGCTTAATGGATTCACAGTCTCCCTTCCTTGCTTATGCCTAGAAAACATTTTAACATACTGAGTGGATGAGTGGGCAGGAGCAGTGCAAAGAATCGTAGTTTAGGTTTGTCTTTAAAAATAAAAGTAGGCCTGCATTCAGTTCATGTAAATCAGAGTAGTTCCAAGGGAGCTTGTTTGTCTTAGAGAGGAAGCAGACCCAGACATGGAAAGGAAAGTAAGGTAGGGATGTGATTTATCAATGCTACAAAGCAGCAAGACAGTTTTTGGCTTAGGAGCTGCTGCTTCTTAGACCACAGGCGTGTGGGTGACTGTAGTGGGATGAGTGTGTATGATGTGCAGTGACACAATAAGGATAAACTGTTTGGGGTTTTGTTCCTTTTTTTTGACTAAGGCTACTATGATACAGATCATGCAGGTGGGTGCTCAAGGCAGCAAGATTTTGAAATTTCTCTGATAACTTCAACACTTTGGCTAATATACTAAGATTTAGGCATCCTTTGTTTCATTGGAGCATGGCTTTTTTGTGTGATGAGGGGAACATCTGGGTGACACTGATTGTGGGGCTCTTGAAGTTCATTGATTTGTCTGTATTTTCATATCCCTCTCTACTGTAGTATCCAAGACTTGTGTTAGGGGAGCTTGAGGTTTCCCTTTCCCATAAAGCTGAAGAATTCCCTCCCCAGGTCCTTACCCTTCTGAACTTCAAGATTTATAGAGCATGGTGCTTATAACACCAAGGTTGTGGGTTTGATCCCCATATGGTCCATTCACCTAAGAGTTGGACCTGATGATCCTTGTGATTCCCTTTCAACTCAGAATATTCCGTGAAATCTCTTTTCTCTGTGAGTTTTTCAGACATGGCTTTAAACGCTGTCAGGAAGCTGTGGGCATTTCCTCCAGGCCCACATCAGAGCTCTGTGCCCTACTCCATCTACTGCAGTAATGGTCATGTCTTTGAGTCTCTCTGAATAGAACAGTTATGTATCAGAGATATAAGAAAATAAAGTTTGTAAAGAAAAATATTGACGTGGTTCTCAGATTTGTGTTTCTGCAGAAGCAAGGTGGACCTTCTTGGGATCCCTCTAGCAAAGGGGGTTCCCTGGGCATTACCCACTCAGCAGAGGCACACTGCTGTCCTGCCCCAGGCACATGTAGATGCATAGGAAAAGCAACTGCATGTCCACATCAATTTCTATGTCGCACCATTTGTGTCTCCGCTTGTTTTGTCACTAAAAAGGAGCTGATTTGATTTTAAACCAAGTAAAAGTAATGTAGAAAACACATCCTGCGTTAAGAAAAATCTGGCTCTTACCTCAGGCAGCCCCATGCTGACAGCTCTGCCTGCCGTGGGTTTTCTCAGCTCTTTGGCTAAAGCAGAGCAGTTCCTATGGTCACAGAAGAAAGCAACCCACAAGGCTTTACAGCACTTACAAGTTTTGTGGATTAACTGAAACAATGAAGGAATGAAAAAGAGTTTTATTTCCGACCTAGTGAAAACCTTGGATAATTTCATTTTTTTCTTTTAAGTGAATTAAGTGTACTTTACTAGCATAGCACATCATTAGATGCATGTCTGTTTAGGGAATGGCATTTACAGTGGAGAAAGGGAATGGAATGCACTAAGAGGCATGTGGGCTTTGGGAAGTCTTCTTTAAGGAGCTGAGCAAACCTGTGCCTCTGTGTTTGTATATGTACGGACCTATCTGTGCACAGCACCATGACTGCATTGTTTTCTGTTTCAGTGTATTTATTTGTCTGTCCCTTTGGGGTACTTGGTGATATAATGGCATATTAGGAGACATAGTCACTTCATTAAACAGCAAGCAGGAACTTTCCTCAAGTGTAAATCTCATCTGGTCAGGATTTATTGTTGCTTTTCCAATAGAAGTACTGTCCAAGCAGTTTGTTGTCTAAACCAGACATCGAGTTTCAAAACTTGTTAAGATTCCATAGCACTTTTTCCTGGCCTTTAAAGCTTTCCAACATTGATCCAGGGGTTTTTCCTGCAAAAGACATGTGCAGAGTGGGGCATAGAGGGGACTTCACATGGTCCTGGTGCATGTCAAATGTGTGACAAGCAAGTGGTGTGCCACAGGCTGAGTAACCCTGTGTGGACAGCCTCCGTGGGCCCTCCCATGTCCACACACTGCAGTCATTTCCAGTTCAAATGTCTGCAAGATTCCCTGAAACTGTGGTCCATGTTTGTGTGGCATTCATTCTGTAGATGAAGCTTGTATGGAGCTAACTGTCCCAAATATTTGTTGTGCATCTTTTAACTGGGCACGGTTTGTTTTGACTGGTGTCAATATGACCCTTTTTGGTGTGAAATAGGCAGGTATGTTCAGTGCTTCTTCAACTTGACAGGCTTTAAGGTGGGTGGTAAAAATCTTCATGTGCAGAGGGATATTTTTCCCCCAGTATTTCACTCTGCGAGTAAAGCTAGACCTTTTCTCTCCTGCAACCTTCCTCTTCACATCTGTACAGACCTTAAAGAATGCAAAGGGGCTTAGCAGTGATCATTATCTCTTAGTAGCCTGTGCTATGTTGCCTTGTTCAGTTAAGAAAAGAGCTCTTCTATATAATGAACTCCACGGGATCTTGGGGGAAATACAAATGAAAATAGGAGCCTGTCATTCCAATAAAAAAGAGTGTGCTAGGAATGTGGTGTTGTTTTTCAGGAGGAGTTGGACCAAAGAGCCTGAAGACCATGGAGGGAGACTGTCTGAGCTGCATGAAGTACCTGATGTTTCTTTTCAATTTCTTTATATTTGTAAGTATTTAGAATTCACTTTCTTTCCTGAATCCTTCTGTTTCCAGCAGCCTGCTGCTCCCCAGCAGGATAGGCTGTAATTTTGATAAAGTTGCCACGATACAGAATATCCCCTCTACCTTGTAGTAGCAATCACTGAGCATTTTGCAGCTTCCAGAGATGCTCAGACATTCAGCAAGGCAGTGCAGTGCTCACTGTTTTCTGAGTTATTGCTGTCCTTGACAGGGGAGACCACAGAGAAAGCTGTAACTAGTGGTGTACGTGGTTTGTCCTTGAATGGCAGAAGAAATTATTTTCTAGTCCTGGGTGCCCTGCTGAGGTTTTCACTCAGAAACAGTCATTCTCTGTTGTTCTTATTTTTTAAAGGAAGGGTGGCTACTGCCCTGGCCTCTGTGGCAGGGATGGTTCGTGCATGCCCCTTCACTGGTGTGGCAGCAGATCGAGACTGTCTTTCAGCATTAGGAGGGAGTAAATAGTTGGTAGAGTGATGTGTCTAGGAGGAAAGGCACTTTTGCTGCAAATGATTCATTCAGTGAGCAAGAGATACTAATAGCAGCAGGTCAGAAGTCACCTGTACTTCGGAGAATATATGCAGTGGAGAAACACAAATTCTCCAAATTAATATGTTTGATCAAAAGATAGTAATGAATCCAGTTTTTCTTCAGCAGTTGTTTTATGTTGACCTGTCTCCCTCTCTCTCCATTCCTTGTACTGTGACAGCTGGGAGGAGCATGCCTGCTGGGACTTGGAATCTGGGTCATTGTGGATCCCACAGGTTTTCGAGAGATAGTGGCTGCCAACCCTCTGCTCTTCACGGGAGCGTACATCGTGTTGGCTATGGGAGCAATGCTCTTTCTGCTGGGTTTCCTCGGCTGCTGTGGTGCCATCCGTGAGAACAAATGCCTCCTGCTCTTTGTAAGTGCCCGTGCATTTTCTGTTGACCTCTTGGTGCTTCCCAAGAGTGGGAGTGACTGGATAGATGACGCTCTGATGAGTTCATGGATGGATGTCTGTTATTGTAGCCATTATTCCTTTAGATAATAAATAGGCTTAGGATACTTTTACACACAGCTAGAAATATAAAGAATTTGCTTTTTCTGTATATGGATAGATTTGAGCCCAGTCTCTGAGTGTATTTTGACCTTTTTAAGCTTTCTTTCAAAATGCCCCCATTTAATTGGTTGGATTTTTTTTACATTTATAAATTGACCAAGAGTGGTCCTCTTGACCTCTCAAAACCCACTGATCCACTTGTAGATTCATTCCTCGGGGGTTCACAACAAAGCAGAGGGAACATATAGAGCACAGCACCTGTGTAAGGGAGCTCCCCCCACGTCAGCAGAAATGCCCTGCTCAGAGCTGCATGGTGGCCTGTCGTTGCAGCTCTCAATAGCTGGTCACTCCTTTACACAGCCTACTCTGCTCCTAAAATGAACCAGATTTGTTATTGTTGGGCACATTCTCCTAAATGGCAGCGTTAAATTTCAGCCCATGTGGTCATCAATAATTACAAAGAGCTAAAATAAGTCACTTCTGCCCCTGCCTCCTCCCCCATAAGTTCAGATACTGCAGGGTTTCCAGCCATTTTCTTCTACTCTTCTACTGGAATGTATTACCAGTTATGTATTGAAAGACAAAGATCATTAGTTTTCTTGTTTTCTTTTTTTTGTCTAATGTGACCTTTTTCCCTCCTGCAGTGTCTGTTGGCACTTTGGGGTTGTTGGGTTTTTTGTTCATTTTTTTTTTTAAGATCTTGATCTTACTTTTTGTATTTTGTTATGATTGTGTCTTGCACAGCTGCTTCGTGGTGTAAAAAAGGCTTGTCTCTAGCTTTAGACAGAGCAAGAAAGTCCTTTTTCTTGCATGCTGCAAACTCATCTTTCCTAGAGATGAGTGAGATAAATTCTCTCTAGCCCTTGGCTCACACATGCCTTGAGTTCATAGCCTGCAAATGAGATCCCTTTCCTGGAAGCCATTGTGGGTTTGATTTCTAGTGGCTCATCTCAGAAGTAAATCAGAAAGCCAGAGGTATCCCTGTGAAGTTTGTGGAGATCTGCCCAGAGGAACCTAATAAAATGCAAAGGATCAGGCCCAATGAGCCTGAGGTTACTTCAAAGCCTGTCCTTGTCAGATTAAGACACTAAAAGTTATGTTTGATGAAAATTGTTGATTGTAAGTGAATGGAAGAGTAATATTTTCAGTTTGGACCATGTCTGCTGCATACAGATGGGTAACCTGTCTGGAGGAAGGTAGCTCTGGGCCATGCTCTTTTCTGATTTAATATCAGTTACAGGTTTGAATATTCCTCCATGTGTTCTAGTTATACTCCAATGCACTTGATTTTGTGGTTATTACTTTTCTGACTCTTAGAGATAGTTCTGAGCCCTGCTGCTTTATTTATTTACCTTTATGATTATTTGATTTTGAATGAAATGTGAGAAAAATACAGGCTGGAAGTAATACCCTAGACTAGGAGAAACTCTAAAAGTAATTACTGGATGAGGATTTATTGTTCCACTTTGATCAGGTCTTCGAGGTCTTCTGGTATCAAAACCAACTCTGTTAAACAACCTGCTGTCTCATTCAGTAGTGTGATGCACTTGGATGAGGACCTGTGCTGATACCAAGGGAGAAGAAATATACTGCCAACTTCATTTTTGGGGCCACACCAGCTGATGTTAAAATCAGCTTACATTAAAACATCTGTGAAACCCAAAATCTGATAGGATTGAAGGCATTGAAGAGGCAAAATTTTCATGACTGTACTCCAGAGAGACTGAGAACACTTGCAAAACAGAGTGTAAGTCTTTGGTGGGGGTGGTACTTGGGGAACAGTTGCTAGATCAAATCAAGTCCACTTGGGGAACAGTTGCTAGATCAAATCAAGTCCACTTACAAAGCTGTTGAAGAATTGATGAGCCAGAGAGCTGCTTGAGCAAGATTTCACAGTGATGCATAATGTATGTCTAAAGCTTTTAGTCCAAATGTAAACAGAAGATAGAAGGGACAAGACAGATGCACAAAAGCATGGTCTCTAGGTTATGGCTTCTGTCTTTCCAAGGACTTTTATTTTTCATTAAGATGCTTGTCTTTTGGTTAAAAACCCCCCATCACTGTGGAACCTAACATGTTGCATTAAGCACAAGGCTGTGAATTATTTCTGGATTTCCCAGCACTTGGACATGGCTCACAAAATTGCCCTGCATATCAGGCATTGAATAACTTCTAGATTGTCCTGAAGACCCTCTGACTGCAAAACACCACCATAAAAATCAGAATCCAAAATACTGTTGAGCATACAACATTGCATCATGGGACTGAATTTGGCTTTGGAACAAGAACAATCCATGTTAGCTTCATTTGGCTTAGTTTTGAGTGCAGCCATCCTGTTCTGCACTCCTCTAAAATGGATGTAGTAGCCCCTGAAACTCCTCACCATGAAAATGCAGGTCCTTTGAGTTAAAGGCAATTGCTGCTCTTATTAGAACAGTGTTTTTGAAACTGGAGTGGTACATGAGCTGTGAAAAATAAACATGAGGCATTGATTTGTGGAAACTTCTGATAAACCTATAACCATCACCAGGAGCTGAGGCAAGATTTTTGACCAATATGAGAGACCACGCTATTCAGGATGTTCACCTTGGATATGGGGGGTACCTGTGTTCACATTTTGTGTCTCAAGCTTAAATTTGAATGTGAGGCTACTGTGTCCAATGCATTAACCAGCTGGCTGTTTTGTGCTCTCATATATCAGTAAACAATTTAATTTTTGGAAGCAAAATATAATAAGCAGGTTTTGACTCTCCTTAAAATTCAGAATGGGAGCAAGTTCTGAAACACTGATGATCCATCTTCTTTTTCTCATCAGCCCTAATGGCTGCTTGTGTTTTTTTCTACAGTAACTGTTATAAATCTGTAATGCAGAATGCACAGTATAAGTGTAAATCAGTTTGGGAACGATAATGACACTTATCACGGATAATCTGGGAATGACTACTTCCACTTCTGCACAAGCCTGTGCTGGAGCTTGGGTGAACATGTGTCTCCCAGTAATCAGTAAATGAAATGCAATTAGCAGGGTGATGGGATTAATCACTTGATCACCACCTTAGACCTTAGTGACTATGCTGAGATCCCTTGATGGATGATGAAGTGAATTTGCAAAGCATTGTTCATTCTCATCAGTTGTTCTTTGCCCTCCTGTGGTGAAATTAAAACAGTCTCAAAGCAGGAAAAAAAGAAGCCACACAGAAAACTTCAGCAGTAAGAATAAATTAGAGAGTTAACTAGTTCAGCAAAATCAAGCAACATAATTTTGTTGGAAACCAAAGTCCCTGCTCATCTGATTTTCTTGTTTTGTCATTTGAGCCCAGGCTCCTTTTCTTTTGTTTCCACTGCAAAGCAGGAAGACAAATGGGACAGGGTGGTGTGTGCACTTTTCCAGTGGGGAAAAATCACTTACGGCCCTGATAATTGTCAACAAAACAACATTTTGCACATTCCAACAGGTAGTTTGAATTCTGTCTCCATCACCAAAGTGCACAATGCACAGCCTTTCAGACACTGTTTATAAATCGTAGCTTGGGGATCACAGTGGTACTTGTGGCCCTTTCTGCCTGCTGTTTCAGAAAGACCTTCTACAACTGTCCAGACTTCTCTTCCTATTTTCACTTGTTGCTTCATCCACCTTTGTTGGTAACATGTAACACGTTTATTACCCTCCATGTGATGCAATCTTACAGGGTTCTCTGTTCACTTCTGTTTTTCTCACACAATGCCAAAATCTGAATTAATTTCTTAACATTCACTCAGTTTTATAAAATCTGAGTCTGTGGGCTAATTCTTGGCATGTTTGAACTTTTGACAGGCTGACTCTCAAATGGTAATTTCTCTTTCTGGCTATAAAATCATAAAAAATGTCCATCTGGTTCAGACTTATTGTTCCTCAAGCCCTCTATTTTGTGTACGAGAATGGAAATAAATGCCATTGTGGGAGAGAACGTGAGCCCTAGCCACTTTCTGCTCTGCTCCCATAGCTGTTCCTCAGCACCAACATTTGCTGTTTTAAGAATGTTAGAGGGTGCATCACTGCCTATTCTTTTTACTGTTTCATATGGTCTGAAGCAGCATCAAACATGAAACATCAAGGTAACTGAGAACTGGTCCCAAGGACAGGCAGAGTCCTGAGCTCTTTGATGTTACTGAGGGCTCTCCTGCTCTGGGAGATTTGTTCCCTTCAACATTCTTTTCCTCTCTACTTGAGTTGTGCCTCTACCTGTGTGCCGCTAGGCAGAAGGATCTGAGGTGGGAGCCTGCAGGAATCCCAGCACTCCTGGCTAGGAAACACTCCGCAGCACCTGAATGCTCTGGGTAGATAAGGGAACAGCACCCTCGCAGCAAGATGTCATTCTTTTTGAGGATGAGACCTCTTAAGTGTATCTGATTTAATTCTGTGGGGTGGGTGGTGCAGGCACAGTGAATCACTCAGGCTTGGTAACATCACCGAAACAAGGTGCCTGTAAGTAAGACTGAAAACCAGACTTTTTAGATTGAAGCAGCAGAAAGGTGCAAGGGCAACAGGATGAAATATAGTTTAAGATGAACAGCCACATGCCTCTCTGTTTTGCTTTCCTTTCTTTTTCCTAAAATTATGATGACATAAGTGTAATGGTTTTACTTCAGACTGGATGCCTGTTTCTCTTTTACTACCACTTAATCTTCTAGCTGTGCTTTCTTTCAAGTCTGCAGTGTGCCCTTAATTTAAGGATATGAATATGCACACTTTGGATACTATACAAAACATGGATGATTCTTCCATTATCAAATGTAATTCTTATGCTGTGTTATCAACTTTCTGTACAGGTTCTGTGTGGTTATTACTTAACTCAGTGCAATCCTATTGTGTGGAGGGAGATATTAACCAAGGCTAATTTTGTCCTTAAATGAGGAATACTCTAAATAGAGTCCATTTTTGGGGACAGGTTTAAATATTTGAGTATATATCCCACTGCCTCCCTCCATACAAAATTAGATGTGATCATATCACAGTAAAATTGTGTTGTTTATATTGTGATGAAGGGTGTGTCTGCATATGCATGTGATGCATGCACTTGTGTCAGGACAGTTTAACCCAGTATGAGCATGTCTACAATTATATAACTTCTTCCATCGAAGTAGGCCTTACTGTTTTAACCTGGTGCAGATTTATCAGGGGATGCTACAGGTTCTGTAGCCTTATTTGCTTCATTAGAAGCAGGCAAAAGCATTACAAGCTCCCATGTCCTGTGATGAGATCAGAGAGGGACTGTGTGTGCTCCACGTGACTGTCTCATAGTTTTTTTTTAATTGTCAGGGGAAAAAAAATTTCCTCAGTTATTTTTTCCATCCCTTCGGTGATTAGCAAAACTCTGTATTCCTACTACCTATTGCTCACATGTAATGCTGTCTGTGCTTTTTTGTTTATCTTCTCTTTTCCAGTTCTTCATGTTTATTTTGTTAATCTTCCTGGCAGAGCTTTCAGCTGCAATCCTGGCTTTTATCTTCAGAGAAAATGTAAGTATCCAATGGTGGGCAAACTGAACTCCAGTGGGATTGTACACAGCTGGAGCATGGTGTTAGATGGTGGTTGATTTGTTTGTAGAGCAACTGATTGTTTCAAATACCAGCAAACTTGCTTCATTGCTACCACCAGTCTGCAGAACTGCCAGAAAGCAGGGAATGCTAACTAACCTGAACTGTGCAGTGTGGATAGTTTGCATGCACCAGGGGGCTACTTATTCCTCAAGTTTTTTGGGTCTTTTAGGGTCTTCCAGACTCTCTTGCAGCCAAACAGTTGAACATTCCATCACGAAGAACCTTTATAATAGAGTCACACTAACCTTAAAGGCAACTATTTTTCTTTCAATATAGCATGTGTTTAATATTACTATTAATGGTGAAAACTCCTGTTTTACCAGGAAAGCCAATGCTTGCTGTGCAGTGCAAAAGCTCTCTTGAGAATCTTCTAATCATATTCCTTCTTGAATTTCCATATTGTAATGTTCACCAGACTTCTATCAATGCTGCTTGCAAGATATCCTTCCTGACCTGCCCTAAGCAAGTCTCCCCATGTCCAGTTTTCAGTCCCATCAGTGGTTCCCTTGCATATTGCCCTGCTTAGAGTTTAGTCCTTCTCTCCAAAGCTTCATGTGATGTAGCCTTACTCTACTCTGCTGCTATGCGTATTATTAAATGGCCATCATCCCTCCCCTGTGCTAGTAGTAGCCTTTACTACACTAGTAGTAACCACAGTCTCATTTCTTTCTCTAAACAGCAAAGGTTTGTGTATTTGTGTGTTCACATATGCCAAGGAAGAGCCTGACTGAACTAGGTCCATCCTTCTCTGAGTGATGGGTGTGAAAGTAGATTGGTCAGTAGAGGTGGTCACTTGTGACTGTTAGTATTTATTTTGTTTATCTGGCCTCCACTGGTAGTATGAGAACATACAGCACATTTTCTGTACTGAACGTAAGAGAAATATGGTATGAGCATAGAAGGGCCATGTATAATGATGCTTTTCTTGAACCAAGATATACTTTTAATTTTATTCATATCAAAAGCTTTTGATACAAAAGAATCAAGACTTAGGAAGCTCACGGCAAGACAGCATGGTGTTTGTAGGATGTGCTTGGGGGGAGGTAGTGAGAGGATATTTTTCCCTTTATAAACTGGGTTTTTTTGTCTTTGCCTCAGATCTGAAGGCAGTGGGGAAGGAATGGCACTCTGCACACAGAGTGGGTGCCCCATTCCAGCTTAGGTTTTGAGACCATGCCCTCATAGGAACAGCTATTGCTTCATAAATATGTTGCAGCATGGGGGGGTCTGGTGTATTCTGGCCATTACAGCTCTGCTGGTTTAGACAGTTCCTTTGGTTCAGTACAGGTAGCTGACCACACACATAGAAATGCCCTGCAGGCCCAGATATAAGCTTCATGACAGAGAGAATACGCTTCCTGGGGATCAGGGAATGACTGGCAACTGACAGCTCCCACTCTCATCTTCTGTCTCAGAAACTGGTAAAAGGTACAAGAAACTGCCCATCGTGCTGCAAGTCCTGAGTGCAGGGTGGCTGTGTTCTGTGTTCTCCTCACTTACAACCTGCTCCTGGGCAAAGTATCAGTACTTTCCACTCCCATGGGAGCCACAGGACATGTAAGGACATGTTATCTTACAAGATAAGGTCACAGTGGCTATTCTACTGTGGCATATGACGGTGTTTTGCGAGATAAAACTTGAAGAGGAACAAACTTCTATCTTTCTTGAGTTTATCTTCTTGTTTGTATCATCACCTTCCCACTCTGTCAGAATGACTGACAGGAAGGGCTTAAATGGGAAGGAATGAAGAACGTCAGATCCCAACATAGATGGCTCTGTGCAGAAGTCAAACTCGGTCTGCAAATTCTTGTGGTTTGTTCTCTCCTCAGGTTTGTTCTGAAAAAAATATCCCTTGTTTTGGTGTTGCAACGTATTTTGGTGGTAGCTTCTCTGGCTTTGTAACTACTTGTGGCCAATTTTGCTGTCGCCTTGGGGTTAGGGTGAGGCTAGATGGCTGAGCAGGATGTCCATAGGGACAGAGGTGGTCTTCCAGTCACCCTGTGTCGGGAAGAATTTTTCACAGAAACAATTTAGGTTCAAGTTCAGATGTGCTTTTCTCTTGCTTACAAAACAAATTACTTTCAAGGCACGAGGTGGTAAATGCACATTTAGGCAACCTGAATTTCTTGGAAACTTACCTAGGAGGATTCTGGGATGATCATTGCACCAGTCCATATGGCTATGGTCCACTGGGTGAGTAGAATGAGAAAAAAGATACACTTTACCTGTTTGCTTTGCAGATAATGTTCAGTGCAGCTTTCTCCTATATAGTGTTTTACATCCAAACCAGCTCCCAAACACTCAGCAGAGTTAAATTATTAATTGCTGAGGGAGTGAAAGAAATTAAGAGACAAAAATATAGGAAAAAAGAGACGTTTTCTGCTGAGATTTCACATTAGAGGAAGAGTCAGTGAAGCAGAGTGTGGTGGTGGAGTGAGTGAAAGTGGTGTTTGCGATGGTGAGCTACTGCCATCTGCAAGTCCAGCTGCACTTCCAATGAACTGTTTAAAAACTTTCTTTGAAGAGGAAGGCTACTGTTAATCAGCTATGGGATTTCCAGACTTTCTCTTCCTTTGAAAAGGAGATTTTGGGGAGGGTGGAGAACCCTTTTTCATCTATAAGTTCCCCCATAAAATAATGACTTCCATGAACACTAGAGAGATGCTATGAAAGATCAAATTGACTCTATGTATAGGAATTGCTTTTTCTATGCCCTTCAGAGGTCTGGATGGGAAAAAACCTGGAGGGATATTTTACTCTTAGTGGATTGTTTTAGCATCAAGAAAATGGGATGTTAGGAGCAGAAGAGTCCAGTGGTAGGCCTTTGGATGGAATTTGGATTTTTAACTGCAGTTCTAACATTTAATAAGCAAGTCACTTCGGTTCCTGATACGTCTATTTCCTCAGACATGAGGTAAAAGCTAAAGAACATGAACCTTCCTCAGCTGGGTGGACGGAGGTCTCTCCAATGGAAGGCACTGCGGAAGTGAGAAGTGCAGCACTGATGACTGTACCTACAAGCACTGTACTGTGTCACAAACATCAGGATGCTCCAGGCCAATGCAGATGGATAGGAGTGGGTCCTGTTTTACAAGCAGGCACTGCGAAGGCAGCTTCTTGCACAGCATTCAGTATTCTTAAACAGAGCACTGCATGAGAAGGTTGTGCCCTTCCTGGGCAGTGCCAGCATGCATGCATGCCTGTGTTGTGCAGAAATGCCCTCCTTTTTCTAAGCCCCCTTCATCTGGCTGCACTGATCCCAGCCAAGCCATTTCTTGAACCAGTGTGACAAAACAGCCACACTTCATTCACTGGCATGTAAATGTATGCACGGATGTGTTGTACTGGAGGCGTCACCCCCAGAACAGTGAGAGAAAAACACAGCTGAACAGCTCCTTATTGTTCATGGCTGTGGCTGGTACAATTGTGTTGTTCCAAGTATGTGCAAAGATCTAGTTTTATTAGTAGGTCCTTTGCTGCCTTCTGAATGGTTCTTGCCATAGCACTCCAATGTGCATAGACTTCCTCAGGGCTGCTACTAGTTTCAGTGAGAGGGATGCCATGGGCATGGCTGTAGAACTGTCTTATTTTATTGTCCTCTTTTTTTTTCTGTTGTCACATTTTTCTGAACTTCAGATATTTGGAACAAGCAGTTTAAGGGCAACAAAATAGAATCAGTTATTTTCCTGGTAAACTTACCCTTCCAGCACACGGCTCTGTTTTAGGCCAAGCGTCGTAAAAATCACACACAAACTCTGAACAATTTCCTCTGGGATTGCTGCTGTCAAAATAAAAGTTTCACTTTATATTTAAATTACTCTTTTGTTTTAGACCCCGACAAAGGCAGCCAACTGGGATTATTACCAATGGTAGTATCAGTTTCAAAGACTGTGCTTCAGGAACAGACAAGCATCAAAAAAATGTGCTGCTCTCTGCAGGGTTGGATTGTGTGTGGATAAAGTACACAGTGAAAGGAAAGGAAAGGAGAATACTGAGGATGTATTTCAGCTTCTTCTAACCTGACCCTCCCTCAGTGCACCAAATTCCCAAAGCAAAAATGCCGTGTCTCTGGTATTTTAATATTCAAAAGCAAAAAAAATGAGTTAATATCTGTCCCAAATAAGTCATTTAGGAATTTAGCAGCATATCTAATTAAAAGGTAATGAGATTGAGCTACCTGTATGATTCAAGTATTTGTGACAAAGTTTTACCCAGTATTGATGTAGTCATTAAATTTGGCCTTCATTTGTATTTGTAAAAGAGAAGTTAATATTAAGTGATATTCGGGGTCTTTTAAAAAGTCACCACAGCCTTCTCTTTTTTTCCTTAGATTTTGTCGGTTGCAACAGAAACAAACAATTTTGTGCTTGTGCTTTTGTGCCCACCCATAGACTTCATACATATGTATGTGTATGTGTGATATTTCACGTTGCATATCAACAACCTGAAACCAGCTTGTAGCAGTATATGTTACTGCGTCAGCAGCACTGTATGAACAACAGGGGGGAGTAAAAAGGGTATTTTTCAGGCAGCTTAATTCCTGATCCTGCAAATATGCAACATTAGAGCAGTGCTGTAGCCAGCCAAGTCCAGCCCCCTTCACTGCAGCTTTGCAAATGGCAGAAGATTTTTCTGTGTGGATCACAAATCATAAGCTATTTTGAAGAAGGGACCACACAAGTCAAGACCTATTGGGTATCTGAAAAGGAGATTTCTTGAGGTTTTCATCTTGAACTGACAGAAAGGCAGCAAGATTGAACTGGAGTGTTCAGTTTAACAAGACTATTAGGATTTTATATTTACTATTCCTCCAGAGAGTGATCCTAAGTAAATGTAATTTCAAGGTGTCTAACTTTTTGAGAAGACTCTGAGCCAAATTGTTTGTGCATTTCTTCTATTTTACTGTAAGTGTAAACAGGAATAAATGAAATTCCACGCATTTATATTGCTGGCCTTAGGAAAAATGTTCAAATTATCTAAGCCCTGGAAATATAAAGAGGGTTTTTTTCTTCATATGGCTTAGTGGGGTAGTTTAACTAATGGGTTAGTTTAACTAATCTATAGCATTGTCAGGGAAATGGTGTTTTTTCTGATTCATAAGCTGACTTTAATATTTTCTATTTGTTATATGTTTTTTACTTCCTTTTCATTCCCAGAAAGTTTCATATTAGGACTTCATTCTGCTCTCTCACACATGGAAGTAAATTCAGAGCAGCTCCCATGTTGTTAATAGGAAGTTAACTGGTTTGAATGAAAAGTGGGGGGAAAATTGTGATTTAGTTACAGATCTCATAAGGCACAGTAAGTGAAACTACTATTTCAATGTAGATTTGAAACCAGTTCTAAAATCTGATTTAGGTCTGTTTCAATTTATGAAATACTTTCAAATAAGGCTGAAAATTAAAAAACAAACAAAAAACCAAACCCAAAACCAAACCAACCAACCTTTAAGTGTCAACATTATCCTAGAAGTACAGGTATGATTCAATCCCTGATTTTAATGAGCAACAGTTTTATTCAACGGGTACCTTTCACCCTGGATATAGTTATGGTTCAGCCAGTGGTTTTTCCCATGTTTCTTCTCTGAGGTTAGCAAAACAAAGAACAAACCTAAAACAACGAAAGAACCCCCTGCATTCAGAGAAAGGAGCTTTGGGAAGTGTTTGGGAAAGGTGTTGGCAGTAGCCTTTACATTTCCACCTGTCTGTGCATTTCAGCTGACCAGAGAGTTTTTCACCAAGGAGCTGAAGAAGCATTACCAGAGGAACAACGACACAGATGTCTTCTCTTCCACCTGGAACTCTGTTATGATCACAGTAAGTCAGACCATGCCAGTTTCATGCTGCCCATGGTCAATGGCCACCAACACGGTGCTCAGCCCGCACCCTCAGCTCACCCAGGGCCAGCCTGCTCTCACCATCCTGCTGCGTCAAGCCTGGCACCAGGGCTTGTGGCAGTGGTTGGAGGGAGGTGAGAATTTGGCTTGCAGCCAATCTTTCTCAGATGGAGCTGCCACCAGTCCCGAGACACTCCCACTGACTGTATCAGCCCTTGTGTTTTGCCAAAGCCCAAGACATTTGACCTGACTGGGTACCCCCAGGTTTCAAACAGTGGGCACAGAAAGCAGTGGAGGTGCCTGCAACTGAATATCACTGCATTTATTCTGGGCCTTTCACCTTTCAGACTACTTCAAAACTATTCCAACCTAGCAGCCAAAAACTTGTGCTAACTAATGCTCTTTTGTTAGCTCTTGTGAAATGAGTTGGTAGGTGGCAGTTTAGGCAGGAGTGTACCTAATGACATATTTTCACTATAAAAATATTAGCCATCAAAATTGACTTTGTTATTACACTACTAATTGGGCAGGTTACAGGTTGACTGTCATTGGAATTGCAGTTGTTATTACTTACCACAAGAAGTTCTGTGTGTGTGTGTGTGTGTGTGTGTGTGTGTGTACACATGTGAGCTTAGTGCTCAGTACACCCCATGGTGTTATCTCTTCAGGGGTGAAAAGCAGGATGTCAGGCTCTGTGGATGAAAAGTCAATTTTAATCTTAAAAGGAAAAGATGATTGCTGCTCTTCATGCTGATTCAGGACTATAATAAAGACATTTCCTTTTGCTGACAGAAAGGAGACAGAGTATGACTTGAATCCTTAAAAAGGACCTGACTGGAATCCTAAAGAGAGACCTTACTTGAATCACCTAGCAGTGCCTTTGAGCAGCAACAATCCTGGCCATTAGCTATGGAGAGAATGAGAGCCTGGATTGTACTGCTGGCTCCCTTACAGACTTGCTGGGTGATCTCAAGCAAGTCATTCTGGATATGCTCCAAAGCCCTGTGTAGTTTGTGGCAATACTCTCAGTAGTACCTTAGAATCTACAGTACAACATGGAAACAGTGGGACTTTTTATAAAGACTTTGATGAAGCAGAAGCTCCAAGGTACAAGCACAACCCACTTTCTTGGAAACAATAGTTGTTTTGTCTCTGCTTTGGCTAAAGCTTTGATCCCTACAAGAATAGATCTTTGGTAGATTTCTTGTACCTGCTTTCAGAGCTAAGCATCAATTCTGTCTTCCTTTCTTCTCTATGCCTCTCCCTAGTTTGCCTGCTGTGGAGTGAACGGGCCAGAAGATTTTGAAGCTATCCCTCATCTTCCACACTCCTCTTTGGAAAAGATGACACCGGAGGCTTGTTGTCAGCGAGAGCTCCAGAGCCGGGAGGGGATGTTTGTCAACAAGGAAGCTTGCCTCACAGGCATCGAGAGGTTTCAGAACCGACAGGTAAGGGAGGCCAAACACTAGGAAAAGGACTTTCACAGTGGGCAGAGAGATGGCTGCAGTGGTCATGGGTAGCCAGTGAATCTGACACGTCCTGACTGTACCTCACATCCTAATTACACTTCTGCTGACAGATCTTGAAGTGACGGCATATGTCTGATTTTGAAAATCCCACTGCTAAATTCATGTTGTGCTTAATATGAAGATTTTCATATGAGATTGAAAGGTGAGGTGGAAATTTAGATCAAGTTTTATTGTGTTTCTGAAGGTCAGAACTACCTCTGAGAAGTTAATTAGCAAGCCAGCACAGGTCAGCGAGGATGGGTTGGACCTGACTCTTACTGGCTGCATTAGTGGCTCCAATTTAGTTCACAAAGACTCCTAATCAACATATGCAATCAAGAGATCAAGAGTTAAACAGCCACAGAAAACCATGGCTGTTTTCCAAGGAAGACAAGTGTTGGAAAACTTTATTTCTCTGCTTCTTTACTCTTTACAGTAGAAAAAAGGCATTTGTTATAGCAGTCTTCCAGTATCTACAGGGAGCCTACCAAGAAAGCTAGAGAGGGACTTTTTACATGGGCATGTAGTGATAGGACAAGGGGGAATGGCCTCAAGCTGAAAGAGAGTTTTAGATTAGATAGAAAGGAAGAAATTGTTAACTGTGAGGGTGATGAGACACTGAAAAAGGTTGTCCAGAGAAAGTTGTGGACACACCATCCCTGGAAATGTTCAAGGCCAGGTTGGATAGGGCTTTGGTCTAGTGGAAGGTGTCCCTGACTGTAACAAATGAATTGGATTTTTAGGGTGATCTTTAAGGTCCTTTCTAACCCCAACCATTCTGTGGTTCTATTCTATGATTCTTTTGCCAGGCCTCTCAACTTAGCAATTTTTCACAATACTAGACTGGAACAAGACAGTTCATCCCATTGACACATTCTACAGTCATGTTTCCCTACAATGTCACCAAGACATGGTGCTTAAGAAACTTTCTAGCAAAGCTCCTGATTGTGTTCGCCTCAGCATTAATAAGCCAACTGAGCTCTGTACTGACCCTATGTACAAGCCTCCTTCTCTCTCCAGACTAAGCAGTGGTCCTCTTTTCAGCACTTGATAGCAGATTGTGAAAGAGAGTAAAGGAGTTTGGAAGCAGTGTATGAACTCTTCCTTGGCTGGCAGCTGGAAATGGTTGGCAAAGGCACCCTGGGTGAGAGATCATAGCAGACAGCACTGTGCTGCTTCTGCCAGGTCTGATTACTGTGAGTAGATGGGGAGGAGAGAGATGACAGATAGTGGGGCAGGAAAGAGAAATATATTTTGAGAAAGAGGGTTAAAGTTTTCCCCGAGTGGTGATGCTGAGGCTAACCACTCCCATGGAAAGGGAAGGTTTCCTGCAAGCCCATGCCACCACAGAGGGTTGGTGGGAGATGCCATGTGCACAGTGAAGTGCCATCAAGTACACAGTAGTGCACTTGTGTAAAATAAGAGAGGCAATCCCAAGCAACTGATGGCTGAATTGAGGGATTCCTGGAGCAAAGTCAGGCTCTTAGGACACCATGCTGATAGGACAGTGCTCTCTGCCCTTGTGTTTACCTCTGTTTATAGCCAGCTGAGCAGAGCATGCTGGAGGTTGGGTTAAAGTTGGAGTTCTGGCAAGCACACAAACATTTTGTTGCTGGGCTGGATGCTTTTCTTTGGAAATTTGACTGAAACATGGCCGGAATAGAGCTGGTGCTGAGTGGTCTCACATTGACAAGAGCATGGCTTTAACAGGTCAGCTAAAGCTGGTGGTCTGGGACCTGTGGATCAGCCTCATGAGCGGATGCTCTCCATGCTCTCCTTTGCTCTCTGCTGGTTGAGCCTCACTCGCAGTGAGCAGGACCTGGCATGAACACCAGTACATAACTTTGTGCTGTCTTTGCAGTTCAGACACTTTCATTACAGGTGGAAGGAAAAAATCAGGTGACTGAAACTTCCCAGCAGTATACATGGGATTAAAATGTATATGTGAAGTATATTCCCAGTGGAGAGGAAGCTACTTTTTGCACTCCAGTCTACTTTTTGCTTTTTGTGTGTCCTGTTTGCGGAAATTTCCCAGTGGGTTGGAATTTTAGGCTGGGAGAACTGAGGCCAGGATAAGCTGATGATTTCCAGAAACATCCTGAAACCTTTGCAGGAAGATCTACCAGCTGTTAATTGTGTGAACAATAATAAATTACATTAAAGATGATGGTGGCTATGCTTCATAAGTGGAAGAATTGCCATAGTGGATGGACATGAGTTGTTAATGAAATTCTTCTATAGCCAGAAGATCAGTAGGTGTTCAGCCATGGTCTTTTGGGGGAAGACACAGAGAAAAGGTCCTGAGCTGCTAAAGAGCTGCTGGCTGTGAGAGAAGATTCAAGAATCTCCTGCCTTGGCTTTAAATGTCATCCTTTTCTGTAGCCAGCCTGGGTTGTCTGTCACCTGCCCTGAGTGTCCTTCCCTCTGTGGTTAATCTCTGTCCTTTGCAGATGGAGTTCCTCTCTGTGCTGCCCTGCAAGAACTCACAGTTTCTCTTGGTCAGTGAGGGACTGTGGGTGTAAAACACCCCCATCACACTACAGCAAAACCTGCCCCTCCCCAGCACTGTCCTGTGGGTCTCTGCCTCCTGTGCTTTGGGGCTGGGTGAGGTGGTGAGAGGGAGCCATGCTTGTGGTGCCTGGGTGCCTGGGTCTGAGAGCATCTCATGTTCTAATGAGGGCTATGTTGTAAGAACAATGCAATGTACTGCTCAGGTGTGTCTCATCATGTTTTGTCTTTCCTAGGGCTGCTACACTGTGATCCTGAACTCCTTTGAGACCTACGTGTACCTTGCAGGAGCCCTTGCTATCGGAGTGTTGGCTATTGAGGTACTTACTGTTGTTTGACAATAAGGAAAGCAGTGTCAGTAGATGTCCAGCAGTGAGGCAGACAGGCAGGTGCTCCCCTTGCCAGGGGAAGGTACTCTGGCAAAGTGGAGGTCATCAACTTGTGGGTTTAATTGCCTGGAAAGAGATGGGTGCTTGATCCTTTGACACAAAAAGGCAAGGAAATAACCGGTGCCACACGCTTGGAGTGCCACCTTGTGCTAGGCCAGCCACAGAGCTCATCCCTGCCATGCTGGCCACAGGGGCTTTGGGAACCCAACGCTTGCTCCAGGCCCCACTGTCACTGCCCTCATTGCAGCAGCACCCCAAAGCTGACTGATCTGTCACTTGGTTAACAGGTTCAAACTCTGCCTTTGCTTTAAAAGCTTCTGTTTAGAGCCTGAAACTCTATTGGCCACAGAGCCACTGTCCTGCGTTACTACCTGGCTCTTTGGTGATATTTCTGAGCAACAGGCTTCCACCAGACATGGTATTAGCCCAGAAGTGATGTCCCTGTGGCATTGCAGGGGCAAGGCTGGGTGCTTTTGCAGTCCCCTGTCTTGTGCAAAGGAGAGGGACCTGGGCAGAGAGCCCGAGCAGCCTCCCGCAAAGTCTGTGCTGTGCCCATCCCAGGCAGTGGCAATGATGTACAGAGGGGGGATTGTGGAACCTGCTCTGCTGTGACACCAAGGGCAGTTTGGGAATAAAACAAGGCTGCTGCCGTAGCCACTAACAGTTTGAACAGGGCGGGGCAGGGGAAAGGAGTGGGCGTGGCATGGGGAGGTGTGGGGAGCAGCGGAAAGAAGGGAGGGATCACCTTTAGGAAAAAAAGTTTTGCCACAGCCTCCCCTGAGTGGTAAGAAGGGTCCCCCTCACTGCATCACTGACTGCTGGTCAGGAGGGAGCAATGGGGGTGGTCCCAGGGCTGGGGGGGGGGGGCTTTGCTGATTTTATGGAAGATTCAGCTGACTCTGTTTTGGTTTTGCCCTCTTCTTCCCCACCTCTTCCCAGCTGTTCGCCATGATTTTTGCTATGTGTCTCTTTCGAGGGATCCAATAAGAAATGGCCCATGGACCACCATGTTCCCCACATATTCAGAAAAAAGAAGGAAAATCAGAAGAAACAAAATCTGAAAACACCCAAAAAACTTTATTTTTTTTAAAATGGGATAGGGAGGGGAAAAAAAAAAAAGGAAAAAAGGGGGTTGTAATATATGAATGACCAAAAGGATTGTACTTCAGGGGCTGGAACTTTGAGGTGATGTGCACTACACTGTACACCGGACCCTTGCCCAGAGCCACCCGCAGCAGCCGTGGAGCAGGAGCCCAGCACAGCTGATTGCACTAGAGACTGATGGAGCCAGTGGAGGGGGCGTGGGAGGATGAGCACAGCTGCCTCTTCCACAAGGCTGAGCCTACCATGCACGACTTCATCGTGCTTTAGACAGCAAAGGACTGAAGAATAGACACACAAGGGACTGGATAAGGCAACAGGTTAGCCTTGATTATCCAGGTGGGTTTGAAACAAGTGGTGATGGCTCATCTAAGTAGGTAGTCATTGTTTGCGTGATTCTGGGTTTAATTTCCAGCCACAGAATGAAAACACAGATTCTTCAGTGGAAGCTTTGCCCTTGTCACGTGAAACTTGTCTGAGAAGTCTAGCACTTCAGTGAGGCTGGCTTTTCTCCAGAGCTCCAAGCAGGGGCAGCATGATCTAACTTGGCAATGGGACTCAGCTAAGGCTGGCTGAGGGTCAAGAGTTTGGTGCCTACCTTTCTGTTTTTACTAAGATTTATTGTTCATTGTTGTGAAAGAGACCAAATGGTTCCCTGCTGTGTTCCCATCCCCTGGGAAAAATAATGGTCCGTTCAAGAATCACTGACCTGCTGCCCTCCTGAGAAGGGGAGGATAGAATCTTTAAATCTGGTAAGCCTTTGCCTTTCCCTTGATACTTGCAAAAAAATGGTTTATGGTGCTCTGTTAGCATAACTATTTGCAGTGGTTCCTACATCCTTTCCAGCCCTAAGAGGAGGTCCAGTCATGGTGCTGGATGGAAGAGGCTTAGGTTTGTCAAGCATGCTGTTTGCCTGGAACAGTCTGTTGGCATCATTTCTGCTCAGAGAATTTCCCCTGAGATTCTCTCATGGGCTCATGATGAAAGTAATCATCAAGTCAGAATTGTTTTAGTTGAGAGTGTTTCCTCCCTTGAGATAGTTTTTTATTTAACTAACATGTCATCTACTCAATCATTTGGAAGTGAACTTGAGAAAGATGCCTGGGACTGGACCTTAGTCAGAGATTAAGCTGGAGCTTCTGAGGCCCCAGGCAGGCTCTAAGAGCACCCAGTGTGCAGACAAACTGCTCCAGCTGCTGTTCCAGTGGTCATGGATATCAACTCAGGCAGGTCGCTGGTTTCTCTTCTCTGGAATCATCAACTGCTGTTGCCTTAATTGTTCATCTGGTCACCCTCTGACCCCAAACTCATTTACCTGGGGGAGGATAGAAAGGGCTGTGGTTTCTCATTTAGCTTAGGTCTTTTTACAGATTTTATAGGCTCAGATTATGTGAGCACACTTATACAGGCTCAAATCAGCTCTTCTGAAAGCTGTAACCTCTGGCAAGGAAGGAGCTGAACAGTAATCTCATGTCCTGGCTTTGCAGCTGCAGGAGGTACATCCTCTGGCTGTTCCCTTATACCCCTGGGGCTGTGTCCCTTGAGCTCTCCCAGTGGCACTGCACAGACTACAGGCAAGGGAGAAAAAGCAGCAGAAAGCCTAGGCCATAACTGACAAAGATCCTAGCTAAATATCCAAGTTGGGGAATCAAGATACTAAGGAGCAGGAAGGAGGTGTTAGAAGTTTTTCCATTTTCTCTTCATTTGAGAACAACACTTTATTCATCAGGAGGATAGGGCTGGGCAGGTAGAGCTGCAGCCCCCCCATGCTGCAGTCAGCATATTCAGCAATGAAACAGGCGGCCAGGGCTGCTGAGCAGCCCCAGATGTTGAATTAAACCTTGTGGAAAGCTGTTCTGAACTATTTCCCTCTGGACCTTTTTGTAATGAGGCATTGTAGCATTAAATTCTGGTCTGTTGTTTAATAAAGGAAAACAGTTTGGTTAGCCAAAACCCAGCAGTATTTGTACTGGACAGCAGGTGCTGCACTTAAGAAATATCTGCTGCATCTACTAGTCTCGTAGGAAATGGGCCGAGCAGAAGGTGAGCTTATCTCTTCTTCTGCCTTAGGAGTTGGTGTCAGTTACTGTTCTGGGAGAGCAAATCCCAGGGAAAGAACAAAACTGTCAGAAGAGACAGTAATTTGGCTGGAGGTTATTGAGAGAAGTGGAACTGCCTCCTCCAGTCTCCAGTTTTTTTCTTTCCCCTTGGTTTATTATGCAGAGTCCTCAGGTCGGAGCCTGGAAGGCAAATACTCTAATTTGCGCACGGTGGGTGGTTGAAAGGAAAAAAAAAAAGCCTTTAAGCCTTTTTCTGCCAACAGTGGCATGGGAGGGAGGAAAAACCGTCAGAGCTGGGGGAACCAGACCAAAGCAGTCAGAGCACTAAGTACTGAATATACACACCTGAAATAGGATCTCTGCTGGCTTGTTTCTCTTTGGCTTTCCTAATTCTTTACTCAGTGCTTTGTCTGTTTTTAGCTTTCTCACTTTCCCTCTCTCCCAAATGGTAGTCCCTCAATCTTCAGAAGGATCTCCTCTTCACCTGTTGTTCTGGGCTGTGCACAGCTGTTTCTCCTCTCTTACCTTGTCTGATCCCTCGATGCTCTTTGCTAGGTGAAGACTTCAAATCCTCTCTGTAGGCTGGCTCGCATGCCACTTGAAACATAGCTCAAAACCCCAGCAAAGGCCAGGCAGCATCAATATGTGCAAGTCTGACAGTGGTAGTTGGTAACATGCAAAAAGAATTTCCTTCAGGGGAATTTAATGAACTAGCAACCCTAGAAAGCAGACTCCCACTGTATGGCAAAGTGTGTAAATTTGTTGGTTTTGTCCCTTGGTTATGTGGCTGCCCCCTCTGTTGTACAGTAGTTTTCAGAACTGTAGGCAGGAAAAGCAATTGTATTTTTATATGTGTTTTTAACAGCTCTGGTGAATAGTCTGGGGTCAGGGGCTAAAGGTAGAGTCACTGCTCGCTGGAGAGCTCTGGGCAGGCTGGAGACCAGGTAGAGCTGCTGTGCTGCTGCCTCCTTTGCTGTAGCACTGTGACCATGGCCCAAGCACCTTGGATGGAGTAGAGAGGAGCCTGTGCTTGTGAGCCCACAGCCCCTCTCAGCATCCCTGCCTCCTGGCTGTTATTTAATGCTCAAACGACTGTCACAAATGCCTGGGAAAAGGGCTGGCGTGTGAAATAATGTTTGAAATCTATTTTAAAAAACTGTAAATGTACTTTTTATTAGATAGTGGAGCTAATTTATCCTGTATTCCCTACTGTAATGCTTTTTTATATGGAAAGGAATTTTTTTTTTGGTAATATAAACCAGAACACAAGCCTGAAGCACTCTGTGCATGGTTTTTCGTGTGCATTTCTTAAAAAACAAACAAACAAACAAACAAACAAAAATAAACCAAAAAAACCAAAACAAAATAAAAGATATTGTGACAGTGAAGTGAAACAGCTTTAATTTTCACTATTTGCTTGGTGTTCAGTACAGTCACTTTCTTACCATAGGAGAAATAAACTCAAGTACAGCAGCTAAAATGAGGTATAAATTGAAGTGTCCCATTCTCCCCTGCACCACCCCTCCGCCCCCACCCCCCCAAGTAAAAACCCTTGATCAGAAAGGAGAGGCCAGATTAGGACAGACAGAGCCTCTCCTTTGTCACCAGCTCCAGTTTGCCAGATACCGGTTAGGCATAAATACGGTGATGTAGGGAGTTATGTGAGTGATGAGCTTTCTTCACCCTCCAAAGTGAGGGTTCTGCGAATGCAAGGGTTTGGGTTCATCCCTGGCAGAGAAAGGGGGTCAGCCTTAAGTCCTGGCCTGTGCCTGCTTGGAGCACAACCCTCTGGAGAACAGGCTCCCAGCCCTGCACAGCATTGTACAAATACAGGTACTTCACTGCAGTCTCCCTTGGGAATGACACCAGTCCAAGGCCTCTCTCACAGTATAAACAGATAAGGAAACTGAGGCCTGTGGAGACAGTTTTTTTTCTCAGATCAGTAGCAGAGCCTGAGGTGATGCCTCAGGCTTTTGATCCCAAATTATGTGCTCAACTGCCATGCTTAGCTATGATGCCAGCACTTCTGTTATTAGGGACACTATTCTGTACAAAATTTTTTGGCATCCTCCTTCCTTCTCCCTCATTCATAAAAGAGTGAAGACAACCAGGTTCAGTGGGTTTCTGGCAGTGCTGCAGATGCTCTGCCTGGGCTTCATCCTCAAGCCACCCTGAGAAACACCCTCTTAGACCTCCCCTGCTACCCATTCACCACCTCCAACGGGCCTGGTCATGTTTCTCCTGCCACACTTTGCTGATGAGAAGGGATGTGCCAGGGACCATAACTTAGTTGTAGAAGAGGTGTAAAGCCCCAGTCCATTTCCATGATTTCTACATGGTCCCTTGATAGCAAGATGGAGCAAGAAGCATCAAAATAAAACAACTTCTTTCATCTCTCCACTTTAAGGACTAGGTACCAAGTAGTATGAAATCTTTTAAGTGGCTACTCCCCCAGTTAACTGGCAAACCTAGAAGTGGCTGATTATTTCAAGTTTTGCAGAGGCAGCTACTAACAGGGGACCAGAGGAATCTGATCTCACCTAATTTAAAGCTACTCTGGAAAGCTGTAACTGCTTCCCCCACCCTCCCACACCTGATTTAACCATCAAGAAGTCTTTGGAGAACTTCTCTCACAGAACACACTAACTCATTTCTGTCACTTACGGGATGATATTTTAAGATACACTAATCAAACCAGAGTCCTAACTAAGTTCATAGGACCTGTGGCCAACACAGATGGGAGGCAGCATTAAGAAGACCCTCCATTTCCTTCTTCTGCAAGATTGCTTTTGCTGTGGTTTTACTTGTCTGTCCCAGAAACATAATTTCCCCCCCCCAAAACCAACCATCAATCTGTGTATACATTCATGTGACGCCCCAAAACACAAAGAATCAAGCTTCACGTACCTATACCAACAACTACAGCCAAAGTGCCACACTGAGGCCATTGCAGCTGCCCATGCAGGTGATGCACAGGGTGAGAGCAACAGCCACAGCTTGCCATGCTCCTGCTCCTGTACATAGCACCACTTGGTCTAATTTCTGATACTCTCCAGGCTGCATTTGATCATTACCTGCCTCACAGGTAAAGGTTTCCCTCTGAGAGCCCAATTCTTCCACCTGAACAGGAACACTCCTCTTAATTAAAAGTTTTAGTTGCTCAGTATAATTTTTTGACATGCTGAAAGCAGCTTGACAAGTGTGTGTTCTTGGGAGGCTCCAGAATTTAGCCTGCTGTTGGATGTTGCCTCTCCACTTGATCTACTTCTTAGGTAAGAAACTAAGTTATAGTTGTGATGTTTCCAATATTCTTACCTGATAGGCATTTTGCATGGCCAGTAAGTACAATGCACACAGTGTCCCAAGCTTATGTAGCTGCTTCTAAATGCCAAAAGCACTAACACAACATACAATTTACTACCCACTACCTTCTTCTAACTCTACTAAGATATTAAATAGCAATAGCCATAGATCCCAGTCTCACCAGTAGCTTGAGGGTTGTTGTTCACACAAGCAGTTCTGTTTGCGTAGGCATCTTTCTACTGGGATTTTGGAACATCAGCTCTATTACAGGGCATGCTCTGATCCAGTCAACAGTAGTGCATGAGTAAGAAGTCCATATCCTGTACACAGACCTTCTGGCTTTAGTCCCACAGAGAATAAACTGCCACCTCTCATTGTGGACAAGCATAACCCACAAGGAAAGCGCTAGGAAGTAGGGCAGCCAACGCTGTTAAAGCCCAGGAGGTGTTGAAGAAACTGCCCGGTGAGCACTGAAGTACTAAAATCCGGCCTTGACAGAACCAGAAAAGGCAATGATGCCTTCATATGCTCCACTCCTTGCTGTTCTTCATCCCAGTTAAATATCTTAATGCTACAAACTTTGGTCCTCTCTTCTCCAGGTCAGAAGAGATGTGATACCTGCATATCAGCAGAGTTGGAACACCATCTCCCACAGCCATCTCTAGAGGTTGCTCCCTGACCCAAGCATCTGGACTGATGCTTGCTCTGCTCTTACTAGTGCTAGCCTCAATGGCATTCCAGCCCCTGCTTAACTAAAACATTAGATGTGACCTCACACCCACCTCTGCTACTACCATCAGTAAAGCTGCAACTGCAGGAACTGTTTCAGGGTGAAGGGGATAGGACCCCAGCCTACAAACTTCATGAAACACAAACAAGGGGATGTCTTTGTGCTCAATGGGCTATTTCCAATAGCTTCCTTCACTTCTCCCATCTTGTAGTTCAAGCTGCTCCACTGTTCCCAGTGTTGTCCCTTTAGTGGGAACACGCAAGGGTTCTCCCTCTTCTTTTGGTATATCTCCTGCCAAGCTCTGCACAGCACCTGGTGCAAAACTATAAACTACACAAAAATGCACCTCTGGCAGCAAGGAAAGAAGAGCTGTTTGTAAAGCACTGAGTTTGACCCCATCCAGCCCCCAGCTACCCAGACAGTCAGTACTTGCTAAAAGGGGAACAGGCTGTACACGTGGGCATACACTCCATCAGGCAGGTGCAAGGCTTACCAAGTAGAGTAGCTGAGTCCTTCATTGGTTGTCTTACTGCCCTGTCTCCTCAGGGATTTGGTTTCAATATGCTGGCCTTATTTTGTGCTTTGTTCCATCGAGTTCAGAGCCTGTGATCCAATTGGCCAGTTCCTCCCAGAAAACTGGCCTTTTTTTCCCTGAGCCTGCCAGGCCTACACACTTCCCTGAGCCTTCCTCCTGCTACTCCTCACCTCCTGCAGAGAGGCTGGGGGGTCCCACCTGATGCTGCTCCCCCCCATTTCAGCTGGCAGTGCTACCAGCACCGGGTTGCACACTGATTCATGCCGGTAAAGAAGGAAACTACTTTAGAACCAAAAGAGACTAATTAAAAACTAAAAAAAAAAGTTATAATTATAATGCAAAATTACCGACACAAACTCCCCCCTCCCACCCTTCCCATAACAAAAAAGCCCAGGAATTAGACTTTCTTGGGACGACGTCCAACTTGGTAATAATAATAAATGCTGATGATAATGAAGAGGGCTCGGCTGACCAGGAGGAGCACGGCACCCGTGGCTATCCGGCTACTCTCAGCAAGGGAGACAGTGGTAACTGGAGAAGAAGGAAAGAGACAAGGCAGAGGATGGTGATACAAAACCACAAACGAACAAATAGCACAAAGCTGTTTTCTGCTGCCCTCTAACGCAGTGTCTTGGCAAGAGCTGCTGAGCCTTGTAAGCGCAGGAGCTTTCAGCACAGGCTTACTTGCATGCACAGTGAATCCATGCTGGAGGCTCTTCACTTGCTTGATTTTACAGCCTTGCAACCAGTCACAAACTCCAGAGCTCTTACAGAAACCCTCCTTTAAAGGCAGCCCCACATTCAGGCAGCCACAGCCTGAAATGGTCACTTGAGCAGATGCGAGTTTCCATCATGCTCAGGTGTTAAATGTGGAGCCACATCTTCCTGAGTTTGCTTTGTGGCTTGAACACTTCAGTGCTGATAAACATTTCTCAACTTTAGGAGCATCTACAAAACATGCACAGTCCACACATACTGCCTCAATCGAACATGTCTCTTTTTTGGCTACCAACACATAGCCCATATCTAAATCAGCATCACAGTTCATGAGTTACCAATACACACACATAAGAACCCCCTTCTTTGTTAAATATAGATAAGCTCCCTAGAAACAAGCTAAACTGTTATTCTCTGCTTTGGTATGACTGAACATCCCCCTTTTTAGCGTAGCTTGCTACAGTCTTTTCTTGTCAGACCCTGCATGTAGGTAGCCTGCGCTCAACCAAAGATGAGTGCTGGCTGTGAAGGCCAGGACGTTTTCAGGAAGAAAAATAAATGAATTGTCAAAGGGCAGTGTTTCACCCTTCAGTGAGCAACCCAGAGCAGAGGCTACTCCATGTCGGAAGAAAAGGGAGAGCAGCTAGCTGGGAAGATGCTCCAATACTGCTCACACCGCTGCCCTGCCCACCGCTGAGCACCGTTCCCCGCCGGGAATGCGGGCACGCAGCCTTCGCATCCTCCTCCTCGTTCCTGCCGGAGCCCGCGGGCACTCACCCAGGAACTGCACGGCGAAGTAGCATGCCTCGGCCAGCAGGCTCCAGCGGATGATGGCCTTCTCGGCAGTGTACAGGGCGTTCCACAGGATGAGCGCGATGCCTGCGAGGGACAGCGTAGCGCGCTGCCCGAGGGCCGGGGCGGCAGCGAGAAGGGGCCCCGCGCCCGCCCTCCCACTGCCCGGCGCACACGCCCCGCCCGCCGCGCGGCGCTTCTCGGCAGCCCCGCGCGGTGCCGCTGCAGGACGGCGGTTTTCCTTCCCAAACCATTTCTCCAAGCTCACCTCACCTTCTTGTCCTTTGCCTCCCACCTCCTGGTTCCCTCCTGGGATGCTGCCGCCTGCCCCACCTCCCCTCCCACTCCCACGGGTGCACCTTGCCCCAGCCACAGCCCAGCACCCCTCGCCTCGCCCAGCTGCAGGCTCCTTTTGCTGGGTACTTGGGGTGCTTTCCTAGGTATTCAGAGAATGCACAGACCTTTTTCTCCTACGTGCAGCAAGCCTGACTCTGTGCTAGGAAAAAGCAGCAGTGGCCAAGCTTTTCAAAATACACCTCAACAATTTCTTTGCTAACAGCAGATATTCTGCTCTCCAGCTACAGCTCGCTGGCTGGCTGGGGATGGACTTTGTCCCCTCCTGCCCTTTTGGCCTCCTGTCCCCTTACTCTACGGCAGCCATGTGTCCCAGTACAGTGGCACAGCACTCACTGAGGAGGGCTCCTCCATAGAGCCGGATGGGAGTCTTGCTGCTCACCGATTCCTCCTCGAAGATGGCATTAAAGAGCTGGTCTGGGAAAGCGAGGGCCTGGCAGAGGCAAGAGAGAGACTCAGCAGCTTGCACTCACCAGGGCCACCAAAATGTGTCCTCTTAAGTAGCAGTGCTCCAACATCATACCTTCCTGGGATTGGAGCCACTAGCCAGGAAACTGGAAATTAAGGAGGTGCAAGAAATATCATCGTGTCAGCTATGGGCTGCATGGCTGGTTTCTATGGCCTAGGCTGCCATGCCATGTGTGCTTTATGACCCTGACTATGAAAGCAAACTCTGGTGATGGGAACAAACTGCCAAGGACACTGCTGGCAAAGCCCATTACTGAGACAGTGAGGGCAAAGGCCTCACAGGGAAAAACGGTAGCTGCTAAAGGCAGAGGAAGAAGATAAATGCCAGGGGTCAAAGAGCCATGCTGGGGCACCCTTTGGTAGTCAGGAGCTAGCAGTACCCAGGACCACATCCCTCACTCACCATGATGGCGACCCCAGAAAACATGACGGCGGAAACCAGCTGCCAGACCCTGTATGAGAGGGAAGATAGAGGACCCAGCGTGAGCTCAGAGGTGATCCCATCACTCATACTTCACAAAGCATTTCTGTCTTCCTGCCCCTTCATCAGCCTTAATCCATTCCCCTTGCACAACTGAGACAGCCTGAAGCCTCCCATGGTAGGACTCAGCTTTCCACATCCCACTAGCTCCAGCCTCAGCATGCACACGAGCTTTGCTGAGACAGAGCCAAACTCCCCTTCACCCAAGCAAAGGAGGGAAGTAACCCTGCCAAGAGGATGGTGCAGAGCAGGGTCCCCACAGGACACACCTGTCACATAGGAGACCAGAAACTCCTCCAGCCCCACAGAGTCCTTGTAGCTGCCAGTACATGCTGTGAGACAAGAACTTGCAGGCCTCAGGCTGATTTATGGGGGAAGAAGGCAGAACTGGTCTGATCCTACAGCCTCCAAGAAGCTCCTGCAGGGAGCAGTGATGCTGGCATAGCAGCAGAACAGGTGTCAGAAGCCAGAGCTGCCAGGGATGCTGTGACAAAGGGCCCTCAGATGACCCAGCTTCAAAGTGATCCAATATCTTACCTGAGCCCCAGTGGTTCCCGAACAGCAAATTTTATTTCATTTCCCAGTACTTGGCTAATCTGAAATTCAAATGAAAGGCACAAAGTCACTAAGCAGATCCTTCCCGTCTTTAGGCAGTATTTGTAGCCCAAAACCACATACCCAAGTCCATGTGGGAGTTTATCTCTAAGAGGGTTGGAAGGAGGAGGAGGACAAGGGATTCATCTGTGACCCCTTGGTCCCAATACCTGCCAAAGGTTACCTTGATTTCCACCAGGAGCTGCAGCCTCTACTGCTTCCTTACTGGGATCTATCACCTGCAGCATGGGGCTGGGGCAGGGTCAACATTAACTCGTCACCTCTTACCTATGTAAGAAGGGAAGTGACTACTCGCACACACCACCTGCGTGTCACATCACAGGCTCCAGCAGAGCCCTTGGGGTGTCACAGCATCTGTCCTGCTCTCATGTCCACGCTGCCCAGAGCAATGCCTGGCTGTGACTACCCCAAACCATGAGGATGGGCAAACCACGTGGGTGGGAAGACTACATAGACCACCACCAGGGAAAGGTACTGGGGGACCTTTCGGTTGCAGAGAGCTCTGTGCTGCCCTCAGGCAGGGAACCAGGCGGGAACCAGGCAATCCCCTGCCAGCAAGTTCTCTACAGAGCACTGGGGACGGGACTCCTGTGGGGCATATCCTTGTCCTCCAGCTCTGGTGTATCAGTTAAACAGGTTGTTTGTTTGTAATTCAGGCCTCTTTGAGAGGCACTGCTTAAAGTGCTGCTCCAGTGTCCAGGCCACTGGCTGGTGGACATTGGTGGTGCCATGGTCTTATAGCACCAGCTCCAAGTTAGCTCATAGGTGTCTCAGCAATATAATGTTAGGAATTAATTAAGGAAGCTTGAGGGTAGAGCTCACCCTATTATCACAAAAAGCAATGTCAGGCAGCTCCTGTTCACCCAGCAGGCTGCACAGCCCATCGCTGCTCAAAGGCAGCATTGCTTGTGCCACCACCACCTTCATCTTTCCCTTTAGAGGAGACTTATGGAGCTGGGAGCCTGTTTTTGCCAAAGTGGATGCAGAAACTAGATGCTAAAAAAGCTCCACACCACCTTACTTTGCCCAGCAGAAGGTCTCTTTTCCATCATTACTGCAGGTTTCCCTCTCCTCTGGCCTCACCTTTGAGCGATGGACCTCGCCGTCGTCATCCTCCCCGCCGACCCCCAGGATCTTGCGTGTCTTCAGCCTGCTCACCAGGTCTGTCTGGCTGTGCTTCTTCATCAGCGGCGGGGGCTGCTTCGCCGCCATGGTGGTGGCCCTCCACCACCAAGTCCTGGCTGCAAGGTGGCACAAGGAGGGGGCAGGAAGCGGCTCTGCCGTCACATGAAATTTCACGAGGTTTGAAAGAAAAAAAAAAACACCACCACCACAAAAATCTTTCTGTTAGGCTGGCAGATGGCTCCTCATTGCAATGGGGCAGGGAGCCCTGGGAACAAGGCCCAGCCCCACCTACGGATAGCTCATCTCAGGCTGATCCTACCATCACTGGAATCTGCCATGGGGAGAAAGAAAAAATCAGAAAAGCATGGCTTTAGTGTGGGAATTTAGTTATAAATGCTTTTGACCTACAAACGATAATCTGGTCTATCCCAGCATGAGGCAATACCCAGCAGTACCTCTTTGCTGTTTCTCAGATTAGGAGAATTAAATGCTTCTCAGACTAGGGGAATTAAAGTCATTAAGTGATGCTTTGCCTTTTGTCCTTTCCCATACAATACATCACACCCTTCAGCCGCCATTTCAGGCCAAAACCCAAACAAGTCTCAGGTATTTATTTGTGTCCCACCTGCCTCAGATGTTGCAGTCCCCATGCAACATCATGCATGAAAACATCAGCCCCTGGACAGCAAGAAGCCAGAGGCATGACTTCCCTTGAAGATATGTTGCTTTCTGGGAAACAGAAGACGATGGCAACTAGAAACTACAAATATTGCCTGGGATAAGTAAAGACAAAGGCAACTGACAGAAACTGATGGAAAAGATAACTTCTGCCTTGGTATGGCAGTATAAAGGTAGAGGTGTTGAGTTCCATGAGATCACTCTGTATCACCCCACAATCATAAAACTCTGGGAACCCTCAGTTTGGAAAGCCTTTTCTTCCAATTCATTTTCATTTCGTCTTGGTTCAGCTGAAAATAAACCCCTTTTTCCATTTGCTGCTTCACCCTCCCAGAGACGTACAGACAAATGCTCCCAGGCACCAGGCAAAGCTAATCCAGCCCAAGCAAGCATCAGGCTCAAGCACCAGCAACCCCGTGCCCCAGCAAAGCCTTCCCACAGCTGTCTCAGGAGGAGATGATTTATACTTAAGTATTTCATGAGTCTTCAGGGAGTAATGAAATGAGGTGGTAGTTATTTTGGCATTGTGCATGCAAATGTTGTCCCACTGCCTTGCAAGGGATTTCCCTCTCAAAGGAAAACCCTTCTCTGTAGTGGTTCAGACAAGAATGGTCAGTCATGTCTGCAAGTGCCCAACATAACTCTTTCCGTAAGGCAAAGTTAAGAGGTCTTGCTAGGACTCCCATGATTTAATTAGACCCTTTTGGCAGACCAAGAGGCAAAATGCTTTTCAGTGAGACAGTTCAGCTACTCAGTGCTTCTTTTGGATTGCAGGGGGGTTTTTTTGGATGTGTTTTCTCGCTCTGATTCCACTGAATAACTAAGCCCAGTTCCTGGAAAGGCAGCACAGAGCCAGGTACAGCAGGCAGGGTCTAGAAATATTTCAGAAGTAGGACAATGGAAAACAACCGCTTAGGAGGAAGGCAGAAGCTGTATATTCATGCCTACCCTCGAGCACAAGGCAGGAAGCTCAAACGGTAGCTGACAGCAGAAAAGTTTGAAAGATTTATCATGTCTAGAATTTGCCGACCCAAACTGTCACAATGAATTGTTTGTACTCAAATCTAGATAATCTGCACACAAAATTCACCCCAAAGCCAGAGTGATACATCCAAAAGAAAAGCTTGACCCTTTTAATTTCCTTTACTACAGTTTTTGCAGTTCTTCCTGCTCCTGTCTGACCCAGACTCACAAGGCTGAATGCTGAGCAGTTTCCCCACCAGAACTGCTGAAACCAGAAAAGACATGTTGCTGTCATATTTCTAGTCCAGTATTTTCTGATCAAAGCTATCCATTCCAATGCTGAAGCAACACACCTCTGGTGAATGCTCCTCTCTCACTCTGAGCCTCAGGACCACTGAGGCCATCCCACAGCCCTCATACAGCCCAAAGCAGCTTCGGGAACATGAGGAAGACAATTCCAAATGAAGGGCTGACACATGATGCCCCAGGTATACCAGGTTGTCAGGAGGACTCTCACACCCCTGTAAAAGTGCTGGGTACCTATTTGGCCACTCTCCCTCCCCTGTGTGCTTTGGTGTGCAGCAAACCCAAGTCCTTCCATGAAGACTTGATAGCTGAGGGAAAAATCTGCAGAGGGCCTGAGCAGCAGCATCCTACGGGCTCTCCTCAGGGATAAGAGACCTTGAGGCTTGCTGGTCTCGATAGGAGTTGGGGTGCTGAGTATGCTGGCCATGCCAGCCTGGCACTTCTTGGTTTCTTGCCAGGGAAAGCCTGCTGCCCACATCTCCTGCTCTGGCCTCATGGTCAAAAATGGTAGAGAAAGGGAAGGTGGAATGGGGGGGGAAGAAAGAAAACAAAGCAAAGAGAGAAGACGGGGGAGAAAGGGGGGAGAAAGGGGGGAGAAGGGGGGAGAAAAGGGGGGAGAAAGGGGGGGAGAAAGGGGGGTAAGAAAGGGGGGGAGAAGGGGGGAGAAAGGGGGGGAGAAAGGGGGGAGAAGGGGGGGAGAAAGGTTGGGGGAGAAAGGGGGAGAAGGGGGGAGAAAGGGGGGGAAAAAGGGGGGAGAAAGGGGGAGAAAGGGGGGGGAGAAAGGGGGGGAGAAAGGGGGGGAGAAAGGGGGGGAGAAAGATAAAAAGGAATAGAGAATTTCTCCTGAGGGCAAGAAGCAAAGGAAGGTGGTAGGGGTTGAAGTGGGGACTCCATGACTCATCAAGGAAGACTGAACAGCTCTGTGATTACAGAGGCAGTTTTGCAACTGACCCAAGGCCAAAAGATCAAAATTTGCCTTCATCAATTGTCTTGACAGTTGCTTTCAGGGCAGGAGTTGCTGGAAATTTATTCCCATCATCATTAGCACTGCTCTCCCATTAAGAGTTTCCACTAACTTGTGGTAAACCACTGGCTAAGAGCTGGGACAACACAGGCCAGATACAAATGCCAATAAAGCAATCACTGAAGGCCATTCTGGTACATAAAACCACACCCCCCCATAGCACTAAGCACAGCTATGGCATGGCCCCGCAGCCAGTTCCACATCTCTAACCCCGTTATCCAGAGATAGAGCCAGCCTAAAAAATACTGCATATTAATGGATAATGAGCTAATGAATGCATCAGTGCTAATTCAGTGACATTCAGATAGAAGATGCTGAGGATTTGAAAACATTATACTTACATTAATGTATCCTGACACACTGACAATTTAGAGGATGGATTCTATTAGCCTGTGAGTTTTCAAAGGTAAACCTCCACCTCCTCCTTCTCCTGCAATTCTCTCCTCCTTAATCCTTTTTCCAAGCATCCCAGGGGCTGCGCAGATCAATCACCATAAACAGGCAATTCCTACTCCCTGGCACAGCTCTCTTGTGTTGGACAGTGCCCGTGTGCAGCTGAAAGAGGGTTTTTTCCTCTTAAATCCCTTTTCTTCACAGGCTCCTTTCAATCTCTGCTCCCTTGCTCAGCTGTTCAGCATACTGCACTCAATTTTGATAGCTACTGCTTAGTGGTTTGGTGCAAAGAAACCTCACTAGTCCCATGCTAATGATAGCTCAATCTCTCCCCACCTCCACAGCTCTTCCCCCAACATCTCTGCTTCCCTCCCAGTGTCTGGAGAGGAGAGCTCTGCAGTGTGGGAGACAGGAGACTCAACTGCACACACAACGGTGCTGCAGCAGCCAGAGCTGTGTGCCCGTCACGGGGGGTGCATGGCACTGAGAGAGGGGAACCAGACCCCATTCCTGCAGGCACCTGAAGCTGATTGCCTACAGCCTTGGCAAGCCAAGGCCAAGCTGCAGATGGGTTGTATCCTTCCTGCCTTGGAGGACATGGCTCCCCAGGGCCCTGAAGACAGGGATGCTGCCTACTGCTAAGCTGGATGTTGTTTCAGTGGCACTGCCATCCACAGTGCAGCCTTTTACCTGACAAAGAAGTGCTGCTTGATTTAAAGAGGTGACATTACAGAACCTCTTGCTCCAGGGGTTTGAGGGAACTTGAATCTGCAAGCAGAGGAAGAGACAACGAACCAGAGTCAAGCCAGGACAATGAGTGAAAGGTTTATACATTTAAGCTGGACACAGTTTGTTCAGCTCTACCATGTTCAGGCCAGGGAAAGGACTCTTGCTGTCCTGTTTTAGATTTCCCAAGTCAATACGCCTGAGCGTATTGACTCAACATCTGGGCTCAACATCTTGAGCCCACTTTGATTTGTTATGCCTCAGAATGAACCAAGAAGGCGCAGAGGATGTATGTCCTTTGTAATAGCTTAGCAGGGCACTTGCCATGCCTAAGTATCTTCCATGGGCCACAGGCTGAGAACCAACAGTAAGTAAAAAGCTCTGGCAGTGTCCCTTACAATACTGGAGTACCCCTGGGAGCACCCTGGCAGAGCCCAGGGGAGTTCTCCAGCACTGCAGCAGCACAAGGGGATGTGCACATGAGAGGGGCACCCACCATGGCAGCTGTGCTGTACCTGGCCCTCACAGACAGGCTGATGTCCACAGCATTTCTCTTTCAAGGGCCCAGCAGCTGTAGTGGACTTGTCCAGCTCTTCTGGTGTTTCTCCATGTTGTGGCGTTTCCGTCTGTTTTCTGGTGAGGACAGTACCAGGTCCACAGCAGCTGCTCTGGACCCCATAGCATCGCAGCCACAGAGCCAGTGAGAAAGCCTGGGCTCAAACACATGAGCAGGGTAAAGAGAAGAGGCAGTGGGAACAAGAAGATTAAGGACAGGATGCACACACCTACCAAGTACCTCATGTCTTGCAATCATTAGGCTGTTGCCTAATTGAATAGAATCTAAGACTCCTTTTTTCGCCCCTACATGTGAAGGTTCAGTCTGCTCACTTTTTACATGCATAAAATCTCTTGGTAAAGAACTTCGGACACTTCAGGACTCTGAAATACTGAGGGATGAGGCAAAACCCCTGTGTCTAACCCAACATTTCACCTGAGAACCACAAAACATCTTTGTGCATCCTATCCAAACGGCCTAACAAAAGTTTCCCCAGGAAGCCCTTGGTGGAGCAGACCCTGAGCCAGAACTTCCCCTATCCCATGTAACTACCAAGTTACAGGTATATTCATGCTGTATTTCTGCAACTGCACATCCCCAACCCATGGTGAATGTACCAGCTCCCTGCCTAGATTTCTGTCAAGCGTGGAGATTTAGATGATTAGGACCTCTCTGCCACCAGCCAGCTGGGAATGAAACTTGATCAAGCCAAAAATAACCTGATGCTCAGGCAGTAAAAACAATTAGCACTCAGTCATCACAGCAGCAGAATGCAGCTGCTGCTCCTGCTCAATTCGGCACAGTCTGTACACCCAAGCAACAGGGATACTTCAGATTTGTCACCTGTAACAAGCCACGTACAAAGGACTCTATTCCCATATAAACACTAGACCTTTCAGCAAAGACAGCTCTTTGCAAAAACAGCAGGAACATCTCTTGCAGAGGCTCATCCCCAACTCTGCCACAGCCCTGCTATTTCTTTAAGCAGCTCTAACAGGAACAGGAACACTGTCCTCCTTAGGGAATACCTACAAAGCTAGGCAGTAGATCTCACACTGAAAATGCAAAGCAAGATCCTTAGGTCAAAAGATGTCTTCACCAGGTGCCTCCAGATCACCTCCCACAGACAAAACCCAAACCACCTGACATGCGCAAGAGCCTCAGGCACATCTAAAGCTCACCCTTCAGGCTGGACATGCCCCATGGCCAGGTGCCCTCCAAAGCTGTTTGTGAGTGGTGCTGAGCTGCCCACAGCCACAGAGCCACCAATCACAAGACAGCAGCACTCAGTGCCTCCAGCAGCTCCGGCAATCCCCAAATGCAATGGATACAGCCAGCATCACCCCTCAGCAGGGAACAATGAGGTCTCTGCAGCCTGCTGGGGAGGAAAGAGTTAACTCATGTTGCCTCCTCTGTCATCACTGCATGCAGAAAGGGACATGCAAAGTGTGCTCAGCCCTTTCCATGCAACGTTTCCTCTGACCAGTTTAGGGTTGCATCTCCCAAGCAGGCTCAGAACCTCACCCTCCTCCATACTGCTCTTCTGCAGCCCCTGGGTGTGGCAACTCATGCCCCCAAGCTCCCCGTGGCTGTAAAAGCATTCTGTCCCAAGAATCACCACTATCAGGGCCAAGCCACAGTGAGAGGTATGGCCCACCTCCAGAATTTTATTGCCCATAGGTTTCAAATTTCCTTCAGCAAGGACCACAGGAAAGTTTCTTTCCGTGTCACAGGATGTGTTATATAGCAATCAAAACCTGTAAAGTGCTCAGTTTCCCCAAAACATGATAAAAAAGCTCTGTTGCTCTACTAGTTTCTCAAACAGGAGCTATAATTAAACACAGCAACCACACTCCTGCTGGCCTGCCAACCACCACCTGCAGCAGCGTGGCAATCCCTCCATGCGAGCCCTGGCACCACCTCAGGGGAGAAATGCTCGTTTGCCTCTCGCAGCAGCTGGCGGGGCAGCCTGTGACATGCTGAATGTGCTCAGTAAGGTGCCCTGCACAGCTATGGTGACGGGCACAGCACGCAGGACACCGCACAGGTGCCCAGCTGGACACCTGGTCCCACTGTAGCCCCGCTGCACTGGCTCAGTGGGCTCCCAGCACAGGGGACAAACAGACTTCACCTTTCATTCCCCATGTGCATGCACCCCCCCCCCACCAAGTGCAAGCCCAGCCTCGCTACCCTGCCTTCTCAAGTAGCCCATCCCTCACTGCTGAGGCGTGTTTTGGCTGCAAATACAAAGGGATGAAAGGTACAATCAGCAAGGTACAATGAGCTGCTTCAGTGGCTGCCATCTGTATTATTTACAAAAAAGTCTACCTCCTCCATCATCCTCCTCCCTCTCAGCCCAGCCGACCACAGCAATCCATCAGCCCAAAGCTGTCCTTGCTCTTCTCGAAGGCTCTGGCAGCCGCCTCCCAGCCTCAGCCCACAGCCTGCACCCAGCCCCTTGCTGTCTCAACAGATGGCCACAACCAAGCAGTTAAGGTTCCCAGGGAGCTGAGTGGATGGAGAGAGAGAGGCAAGCAGGACATACTAGGATCAGGTGCTGTTTTTCTTTAAGGGCATTAAAAGAGGAGAATTTCTTTTTGATTCCCAGCGGCCTTAGACAGGTGTTTGTGAGAGACAGTCCCAGAAGCTTAGCAGGCCATCTGTCCTGCAGATGATTTCTACAGGGAAACATTAGAAGCAAAAACCCATATGCACAAACAGAAAAACAATTCCCCTCACAAAAAAAATATAAATCACCAAGTAAATTAACCCTTGCTACTGAAAAAGAGCAGCTTAAAAAGCTAGGAAAGCCCTTCAACCAAACAGGACAATAAAGGTCGGTTTTACAGAAAATCTGATGCATCTCCGCATTTCATCTCCTCTGCCTCACATCTGAGGCATGACACAGGCTCAGACAAGCTCCATGAAAAGTAACCCTGGGACCACAGAGAAGCCCATACACATGTTCCTCACTCACAACACTGCCGAACAGTGCATCTTCACAGTAAAACGGGGCTTCCTGCACCTCTTCTCCCAACACTCTCAAACCTCCCCAGATTTTCTTCCCACTGTGCCCCTAAGGACCTGATAAGAGCCTTTCATAAAAGCTCCAGGAAGCCAATGCTCTTTACTTCCAACAATTCCTTTCACCTCTGTCCGTTTCCAGAACTCATAAGAAAATTGTAAGAAATTGCAGTTTGGGAGACTAAGTCCCCTGAGCCACACACAAGACAATAGCCCTCTGTATACTGTCACTGAAATGGTGATTTCAAAGCCATTCTTGACAGATTCCCTCCCCAAAGATGACAATCTACACCTCCAGCAACATTAGTTCTGCAGACCTGGAACTTACCAAGCACAATGCCACTACTGTAGTGTACTGTGTACACTACCAACATGTCTACAACCATGAAATGGAAGATTAAATGAGGCTGTGCCACTCCAGCTCCCCAAAAGCAGATTCCCAAGCTGTTTCATGGGCAAACTTGCAGCCTCAGCCTGAGACCAACTCCTACAGGACACACCAGCAGCAGCAGATTTTTTTCTTCCATTTGTGTAAAAAACAAAGGGTTTCTCATCTCCATAGTCTGTCATGATATGACCAGATGTGCAGTCTAGGCACACACACAATGGGGAGAAAAAAGGGCAGACGAATAAATTTGCATTAAGCAGGGAGACTGCCTTTTGGTCTAGCCAGGATATTTCCTGAGTTCCAGGCACATAAACACTCACAGGACTCACACCTCTCATTGTGCAAGCAATAAAATTTGCTACTATGACACAGAAGCCCTGTAAATCAGGCCTGATACAAAATGGCCCAAGTGACTATTCCCCAACAGCTGAGTTGTCAACAACCCTATGTTATTTCCCATAGTACATGATTACATCCACATCCTGTAAGAGCTTGTTAATTACATAAATACATTTAATTTATAAATAATAACAAGTTGTAGATTAGCAAACTAAGCATATATAAATATATAAATAAAAGACACATGTTGATTTGTGCGGACTTACTTTGGGACTCACTGCACGGTGAGGATCTCTTGACTGGTTAGTAAAGAGAATTCAGACCACCAGACCAGCCAAGGATGCTGGTATTCACCTATATTTTGGTCTCAGGGGGAGAGGAGCAGCTTGTCCCAGACTTCTTGCTGGGAGATATCAGTGAGAGCCTTGACTCCTGCTTCTGGGTTAACCATTTACTGCCCTAGAGACTGATATCACCTGTCATCTCTGAGCCCTGGACTACCACCCTACACACCACTTGGACCCATCACTGCAGCTCAGGAACACATTCTCATACCCTCCCTAAACAATTCACCAATATTAAGCCCTGCTCATTCACACACAATTACAACTCCGGGTGTATCACTGCCTCATGGCTCCATAGACACAAAATAAGCCCAGACATGCAGACAGGGTCGGGAAGTTGCTTAGCAAAAACATGATAGAGAAGTCCTCCCAACAAAACGCATACTTAACTACTTGGTAGCCATCCCAAAGTGGCAAAAAGCTCCCTCTGACACCTTAGCAGTTTCTATAGCAACAGGTTGCTGCTAAAAATGTTAGATGCAAAATTCCTCATGTTGGGCAAACAGGAGTTAGGAGGACAGATTTAAAAGAAAACTTCTAAATAGCTGCTGCCAGAGCTAGCACAGGATCTGCTAATTCACAAGGTGGTGGTGAAAGAACTTAGAAGAAACTCCTAGCCCAACTCCCACTAGTTGGGCAGTGCATGGTGCACAGGGCCACGTCTGTGAAGCACTGTCTCACAGCATCCCCCAGAGCTACAGCATCCCCCAGAAAGAGGTGGAGCACACATATTCCTCTCTCCTGCAAGGGAGCACTTGGAAGTGAAACCAGCTGTTTTAAGAAACAGAACCACAGAGCAGCATACTGAGTAGGAAGCCTGAAAGCCAAAATATTAGATTATAGGTTTGGCAGTGCTGCTGCTGCTTCTTCATGAAATCAAGGCTGGGTCATTCAACCTCTGAGGCCTCAGTATTCCCAGTACATGAAAAGTAAATCTACCACAGAAGTTCATATGGCTCACGTGCAGCAGGTAAAACATTTCAAAGGCAGCGGCTCAGGCACTGCACCAGTGCAGCACTCGGTTCATTACACACAACGTTTCAGAGGCAGAAATGCCCTTCCTGGCCTGAGTAACAACAGCTTAGCATGACATCAAATTTTTCTGTCCATCTTCATTCCCTGCTGGTGGGAAAAAGCACTTTGGATACCTTGGGGTGAACTTCACACTGATACTCCCTTCACACACACCAGTTCTTGGAAGATTCTTCTGGTCAGATTAAACCCTTATGCACAAAATCAAAGCAGCCACAGCTTAGCTGCAGCTGCACAGAGAAGGGAGGCGGAAGGAAGCCCACTACACTACCAAGAAGCAACTGCATTTGTCTGTGCGGTTCTCAAGTCAGAGAGTCCTGAAGAACCCACAGGCTTTCCTCACGAATGTCACACCCACTCCCCAGGAATTCACACCAACCTGACTTTGCTTTTATGTGTTGCTGAGTCAGGGGAAAACTCTCTACACACACAAATGTATGTGTATGTGCACATGTTTGTTTATGCATGAGCTGTCAACCCCTAAATTATGCACAGATCAATAAGGCTCTTTGAATTCCCAGACTGCAAAGTGTGTGACATTTAATCTCAACCTTCCTTTTGGATTTCATAATGTGCATTATCAGCAATGGCTATTCAGCACACAAGTACCCTTTAGAAAGCTTTCAACAGAAAAAGGAACTAATATAAAGGAGATTGAAAGAGACAATGTCTCTGATGCGTGACAGGTTCTCTAGTTTCCACAAAAGGCCAATGTATGTGTACTGTGAGGATCAAGCACAGACACAGTCTGTCCCCAGCCCAGAATAAAAGCATTTCATGGGTGGAGAGAGTGGGGTTTGGAAGTGTGAACTATAGCATGAACCTCTACATCTCCTCATCTCCCTCTTTTTGGCTCCCTGGGAATTAGGCAAGGTGAGCCAAACCCCAGAGGTTTCTATTTTAGGACAAGGTGCTTCATCTCCTGCAGTGGTTTACCTCTTTCCATACACCACGGGAGGAGAGTAGATGATGAGAGAGACTAGGTTTTTGATTGCTTTTATATGGATGGACGAGACTCTTGATCCTCGCAGTCAGCTTTTCACTACCTGATTCTAGGCAAATACTGTATCCTTTTTGCACATCTCACAGCACTGAGTCACACTTAGAGAAAAAAACTAGACAACCACATGCAAGGAAGGGAGTTCCCTCTCTTCTGCTGGCTATGGAGATGCTATGTCCTAAGTAGCTCTTACCAGTCACAGCCACGGAGGACCCACATCTGCCTAAGGAAATAAAGCAAGATTTCTCTTTTTATAGCAGAGAGGAGGCAAAGGTATGGACACTAGTATGCGGCATTGAATAATCTTGGTGACGGGATATCTGAGAAGAACTGAGAGGTCCCAGAGTTAAGAACCTCTCTCCCATCTTGCCTGGTACATGCAAGAGAAGTCTCAGGAAAGAAAGGATAAAGATAGTACTGACTAGTCCTTCTCCCTGTCTTTGTTTCACTCCTCTACCCTGGGACAAGGAGGCAACAGAGACATTCAGGAAGCCAATTGGTAACAGCACCAGTGCTGACAAATCAACTCTCAAGTAACCATGGAAAACACAGCATTGCCAGATGTCCCATCTCTACTATCAAGGGTTGTTGAAGGACCTTCCCTTCTTTCTACAACTTTAAGTCTCAGACACTCGGATACAAGTTCCAGTAGTATCAGGATCATTCCTCAGCATTGTGTGTATATAGGCCCACATGGTGCTTTGCTATTGCATGTGTGTATATATACATCTCTGTCAGCACAACCTCCTGCTTAGAAGAGCTCATGACATACAAGTGTCCCCATTATCTTACCTGTAATGTCATTCCCATGCAGCAGTGGCTCTAGGGGTTACAGGCTAGCCTCTTTGCCCCCATGTACTTTGCAAGCACCAATGACAGGAACTCAATTTGCATGGTGATGTGATGAAGGGAATAAATTGGGTGGAGGGGATAAACTCATCTGCTTTATTATTACTCCATCTGTTAACCCTCAATGCATTCTACTCGTCCATGAACAGTGGACATTTACACAGCTCATGGAACGGAGTGGCTGAACTCATGATGTACAGCAGCTGGGTTTTTGCCAGACAAGGCAAGAACACATTCATACATCCCAAGGAGCAAATGGTTGCACTGGGCAGGAAAACAGGGCAGGAGGGTGGGAGGATGCACTGTAGGTGTCTGCTCTTCAGAAGCACTCCAAATCTACAGCTAGCACTTACTGAGATGCCACAGCAATGCTGATATTAAAGACAGCTATATTTTATTCTCACTTATCATGAAAACAACCTGGGAATGCACAGACAAATGATCTAAATTCTTCAGTCCTGCTCAGTGTAATCTTTGACTCCTAGCAGATTTTCACTTTTTGTGGAGCAATGTTTAGGTGCTCGTTATTGTTATTAAGCAGCTTCTACAGAAACTTTTTTCCTAGGCCACAAAGAAAACGTTGGTGAAAAGCCAATACCACCTCACTCCCCTGGACTCAGCATTGCAGGTTTTGAGTTTCCCTCTACCTTCTGCAAGGAGGTAAAACTCACGTTTCTACCTACCTGCAATACACCAAACATTTAACACAAACAGCATGCCAGGCAGCTAAAACTAAATGTCCAACAGAAAGACTAAGAGGGATGTAAAACCATGGATCTTTACAATACCTTGTTTCTTCAGAAAATAGCCTGCTTCCTGGAGCTCCTGTTAAGACTGGCAATACAGCCCTATTTCTGTAACACCATCCTTCCTGAGGGCTCTGGACAATGTGGCAGAGTGTCTGCACCCAGGTTATGCTCAAGCCATCACCCCATGCATCTCTCACAGCTTTGCAGCAACACTGTACAAGGAGCAGTGAGGTTGCTGCCTAGCTGGGTGCATTTCATGCATAGCAAGGCAGGGCCAGACAGCCAGGAAGGCTGAATTAAAGACACCTTCTTGGCCATCTGGAAGGATCATGGCTGATCTCAGGAAACTGCCTGCTCTTTGTCACAGCCATCTCCCTCTACAGCAGCGCCCTAGCTGTAAGCCCAGAAAGAAACTGCAGTGCCCAACAAGGGTCGGAATGATTTTAGAGCTCAGCAATGGGATTCCTGAACTAACCTCTGTCCACTGGAAGAGCTTCTCAGGTCTTTCCATGACCACAGACATCTGACACCGGAGGTTTGTGTTTCACTCATAAGGTGGCACCACTGCAACAGAGTGCTTCTGCTGCCATCATGGGTTATTGAATGAACTCAGACAAAAACATCATCTGAGTCACTCACGGAGTTTCCTGAAGACTTGTGGGTTTTCTCTGTAGGTCTCTTATTTGGCTGCTGACACAGGCTCCAAACTGTTTACTTTCTCAGCCCAGACAGGATACAGCTAAAAACATGAGGGCTGCAAGCCTTTGTGTGCTGCTCTGCCTGCACCTGCCCTGCTGGGCCGACCATTTGAAGTTCTACTGCCTGATTTTAATAAGAAAAGGAGAAATTTCTGTCTGGTTTGCAGCAGCAGGCAGCTGCAAAGGGGACTACACACTAATCTCCCTCTAAAACACAGAATCTCTTCAAACAAATAAATAATCAGGTCGGCAATGGCCAGTATTATCTGACACTCCTCTGTGCACATCCCCCGCTACATTAACTCATACAGCTAACACCACTCCCCAGGAGACTGGACTATCGAACCACTGATTCATTTTTTACTGCTTTTCTCCCCATGATCTCTTCAGTGCTTTTGACTTTTAAAATATGTTAATCCAAATCCCTAACAAAAACTTCTAGGAAACTGCAGCAATGGAGCCAGTTACCAGTCTCTATGCTCAGGCTTCTGATTTTGGCTCCACAGGTTCAGAAAGTGAGCATATGGTTTCTGACCACCAACATCAACAGAAGCTGCTCACCTGTAGCACTAAATCCAGCTACAATTGTTTTGATCACTTTTCTGTTTTGGTGACAGATCTCCTCTCCCCACAACCACAGCAGCAGTCAGTATAAATCTGGACCAGAACTTTCTTACAGACTCCGGGTCCTTGACTTTGTCCTCTAAGATGAGCTGGGTAAGGGTCCAACCAAGTTCTGGTACAGATGAGTCAGATGCATCCTAGGCAAGGATTTCCCTGTCAAAACCAGTGCACAAAGATGCTCAATAAGTTGCTATTTTGCATACAGAGGGATAGAAAGACATTTAGAGACTCAGCTAACTGGAACACACATCCACCACACAGAAAGAGGATGAGAGACTTGTGCACATTGTGAAACACAGAAGGAAAGTTCACCACTGGGGTTTTACCAGAGCCCTGGGAGGCAGGGCTGTGGGGCCAGCACTGCATGCTAGGCCATCCAGTAAGACCGTATGCATCTGCAAGCCTCATCCCCTTAATCTGTCATCCAGGGGCAGCCACACTAATCAGGACCACAGATGGGCACTGAAACACACTGAGATGCATTAAGCCTTGCAGATGACACAAAGCTTCACAAACAGAAAAAACCCAAGGCCAGAGATTGATTTGTCATTTCCCTTCATGTCTAAACCAACAAGAGTGTCTTCGGTTACAGCTGGATTTCTTTGTGTACATCTTTTACTATCTTGAGCAAGAACTCTTCAAACATGGAATGAATTCATCCTAGCCTACCATCTCCAGGACAGAACCAAACCCGTATTTTCCAAGGGAAGGCAGAAAGCCATGTGAACAGGGAACACCTGGTCACCTCTTAAGTGTTGTTTTTCCTGGTCTGGAAAAGGTGCCAATGTATTTGGGGGCCAGCATTGGGTCTTTTCCTGCCAAGACTTGTTTTCACATTCCTACGTCAAAAATACAAAACCCAGAAGATCTACTTTCTATAAATAATGTCCCAATAGTGCCAAGGTCACCAAGCCATTCCCTCTGGCACCAAGCCAGAAGCAGAACATAAATAATCTCAACATCCTTCTGATTCACGTGTGCTTTCTTCCTGTGCCAGGGGAAAGCTTGAAACTGAAAACATAGTGCTAAGAAGACAGGCAGCCCCACTTCATGCACAGATGAGCCCCCAGCTCCACCCAGGTCAACGTGCAGCCTGCTGGGCAGCCTGTTGGGAAGGCAGCCTGCATCAGAGGGAGATATTCTTTGTGTTCCAACAGCATGTAGCAGTTCTCATTAGAAATTTGGATACTTACTGGATGAGGACCAAACACACACACAGGAAAGAACAATTCACGATCCAAACAATTCAAACTGATGCTTGTAACCAGCATGTGGTACCATCCCTCCCAGCCCCTACTATTCAGCATGTTGACCTTCAGAGAGCTGCAGGACAAGCGAACACCAGCTGCAGATGTACTCCAGGCATTCTGCGCGCTTCAGCACTCGATGCTCATTGAGAACAATAGAAAAACATTTTCCTTTGGATCAGGCCCCAGCCTCCAGGCAGCTCCAAATGAACAGAAAACTCCAGGGCAGGGGTTTATTCAGCCACAGATCAATGGCCACCCCAAGCCTCGCCTTGATGTACCTCTCTGGAGATGCTCTTGTGCTCACATCTCTACAATAAAACCTCACCACAGACCCACAAGTAGAGAGGATCAATTGCTCTTGAGACTGTACGGCAGACATCACCTTCTCAGCCTCCCGGTTGGGACAACCACCTACCCAGAGATGAGCTCCCTTGACCTCGCTCTGCACTGCAGTCAAAGAACAAGAATGCAGAGACATATTCTAAAGCAACCAAGTCCTATTTTTCCCAGCTGCCATCAGTATCCAGCCCTTCCCTGCTGAGGTCACCAGGACACCCCAGGTTCACAGTGCCCCTCGCACGCCACTGTGTATGCATCAGGTGTATTTATGCAACCTTGCTGAGATATGGCTAGGGCTAGTTGAGGTGCCTTCATGTTTATTTGGGGGGGTTGCCAAAACCTTTCTAAGAAAACTTCCTCCCTGGGGCAACTCCCCTGCTCAAAGCATAACTACTATTTATTTGCTTTAAAATCACTTTTCTCATTCAGAGGCCCTGAATGTCATTATTCAGCAGACTCTGCTATAGTGCAAATAGTGTTACTGAACAAGTTATTTATGCCAAATCCAGAACAGCCACTGCTCTTGCATACGCTGTAGTTTCTCATGGCTCAGCTGTGCTGGTGGTAGCCCTAATGTCAACAAGGTTGGTGTCATTGGTTGCTGCTGGCATTTAAAACTCCCAGCCTTCCCAGACAGAGAAGATTAAACGGTACCCATTTAATCACTTGCAGCTTGGGCTTTGCTGGCCCTGATTCTCAGCAGTTGCAAGAGGGACAGGGACATCGCTATGGTAAGGGAAAGGTTCAGTGGACTACGAGCAGCATTGAGGCAGGCAAGGAACAGGCACTGAATAAGGTGCTGCTTCTTGCTCAGCCTGGTTTGCTCAGTTGGAGCTGTGCTCAACTGGAAAGCATAAGAGCTGCTGCTGCTCTAGACAGAGCAGTGCACCTGCTCAGCTGGGACAGCCAGACACTGCAAGTGGCATGGCAGACATCTCAGCATGCAGGAATGTGCTCAGGCAGGGATGCAGAGCCTGCTGAGAGTCAGCTTACCTCACCTTCCCCTCTGTGATGGCAAGGCGTCTGTCCCGGCTCTCTCCGGCATCGCAGCCTTCTCATCCAGTCCTTCTCCCTCCCGCCCCCCCAGCCCAAGTACCACCCTGTCTACTATGGCCAAGCCCTCCTTGCAGCCAGAGCTCCCCGGCACACCTACAAGGCTGCATCCCATGGAGTATAGCTGTGTCAGCTTCCCTCATCCCAACCCGAGGCACTGCTCAGCCATCGAGGCTGACCTCCTAGTCTATGGAGCGGTCAGGACACAGCCTTCCCCTTCGGGTACCAGAGGTACTCACTTGGGGACTGTGTCCTGTGATTCTTCCCGAACACGAATGAAAGGATGGGGCACTTCCAGGAAAAAAGCGACATCGGACCCCAGCCTTCGAGTCGAGTGACGGCCAGGAGAAAGCCCTCGCCACAAAGTCAAGTGACCGCCTGCGAATCAGCTCGCAGGGCGGCACGGCTACTGTTCCTCCAACGCCTCAGGGTAACCTGCCACTCTCCCACCAGCATGCAGCGCTCCACCATCTCCTCCTCCACCCATCTCACCCGGACCAGGCACGGCCAGGACAGAGACCGTCCCATCACAGCCATGCGCAGGCAGCACAAAGGTTGATCCCTCTCCTGCCGCCCCTGTCCGCCCGTCAGTCCATCGGTCCGTCCACCCATCCCTCCCCCGTCCGCGATGACGCCCGCCTGGGATTGGGGGTC